>NW_026939052.1:0-8909 GCF_032062105.1 Saccostrea cuccullata | reverse complement strand
TGTCCTCCAATATCCACGATCCATGACAGTTTCCTTATCCTATAAATAACATTCCAGTATTTTGCGTTATTAAAAAAACACAGAACTTTAATTCCAGTAGTCACAATATTGTATCTTGTTACATGTACACAATTGGTAATTCAGCCATACATAATATGATTTTTTTGCCTTAAAACATCACAAGTAAAAGCAGAAAATCTTCTGACATGTACTAGTATCCAGTCCGTTTCGCTGTTTGATTGATATGTATCAACTATGTCATATGGAAATCGCCTACCTCTGGGGCCCCACGGGGGTTTTTCTACCTCAGCTTTACACACCCGTCAAATAAACCTGTTTCATAACTCCCCTCGCGCTCCCAAAGCTTCTGTCTCTCCTATGAATAAGCTTATCGGGTATCACCAAAAGCTCAAGAAAAAAATATGTAAGTCTCATATAGATAAGTAGGTTCTCTTTTTTCCAAGGATAAAAGGACAGTGAGAGAGCGTACCCACAAAGTCGCGCCAAGGTCCCTTACTGTATAGACTGTCACTGTATACAGGCAGTCACTTAATATGCATTGCCTTCTTCATACGCGGAGAAACATCGCGCATTCATTAATTTGGCAATTGTATTAAATTTTGACATGGTACTATTTTAAACCTAAGAAGAACTGACCCACACCGTGCACTTAACTTGTATGTGTATTATGTCAGCTGTACATTTTCTGTGTACTGCAGTCATGGTCCACTGGGCTTGCCTATATAGTATTTCAGAAATTCCTTTCCGAGGACGGTGGAATTCAGGTCACTTTAGTATTACTTAATCTTTCTCCGTTTGGGGTGTGTTTGTAGGGTTTAAATGGTTTTCCAATACAAACATAATCATTCACAAAGAGGTTTTATAGCATACAATCGAATCTATTTAGTATATAGATAAAAAAAGGGAAAAACTTGACAGCGACTAAACCATAACGGACACGCAGAGAATTTCTCCTCCGGCCAAAAGCTGACCATCACGACGCCTCGGTCGTAAAACTCACGCGTGGATCTTGTTTTTATCTTTTCATCAGAAAAATCCGCGCCCACATGTCACAGAGAGAAAATGAAGACGGCACGACATGGGTTTATTACACTGATTAAGCCGAGGGAGACTAATAAAGAATCGGATGTAATCCTATGAAACAAGAGAAACTGTATAATTAAATGTATAGGGTCTCTCTAGCAATTAAAAAACGCTGCGCTAAGAATCCATTAAAATTAATAACAAAAGATATCGATGTTACCAGCCAAAGTAACTTGGTATTTCTAAAGAATAAGATCTCAAGGGATAATGAAAAAGAGGTAAATTAGATGCGATGAAATTAATAAAAACTGATTGCATATCTATACAGGACATCACTAAACATATTTCAAAAGATAAGTTGGTTACTGCAAACAATGTGAGAATTCAGAGTTTTCTAGATAAACGTCATTTTTAACCCCCCCCCCCCCCCAACGCCCCAGGGTAAAAATCCAAAACCCTATAATTATATCATTCATGTACAGAATACTCCCAGTCACAATCCAAATCATGAATGGGCTACTGTGAAAAATTCATGAAGAGTCCAGGGGACCAGAAAACGTTTTACCCCCATTTGGTCCCAGAGGTTAAAATGAAAATTTCAAAATCTATTTACAAATGTTCAATGGCCCACAAATCATATTCCAAAACTGAGTTGCTACTGCTTTTAAATGTAAAGGAAGCTTAAGGACGAAAAAAGTGTGACAGACGGACGGACAGACAAACACACAGACAGACAGACAGGGGAGGACAGAGATAACAATAATATACCCGCGGACTTTATTTACAAAATGCGGGCATAAAATGGAAAGATGTATAATACCGGTAGTTAAGCAGCTTGACTTGCATCTGATAGATGGCAGGTCTCTGTTTCTCTGTATACTGTTATATAATTTGACAAGATGACACTGAATCCTTTTACATAACTGTAATGTCTGTTTAATTAGCGATATAAGAGTCTTGTCATGAACTTAGTGAGATACTTTCGCAGTGGTATAAATAAAACATGAGGCGACTGACAGGCTCACAGTAACTAGAGGAGGGGGGGGGGGGGCTTGTCTGAGAAAAGTCCTTCTGATGTAGATTTACTATGTAAATGTAACTTTCAAACCATATCAGCATAGGGAAGTTAACGTTTTTTTTTCTTGTCTATCTTTTTTGCAAGATGGTTGGGTGGGTCGGAGTTGGCCCCCAACTTTGAAAAACTTTGAAAAAACATACGGGCCTGCATGGACCTAAACTCTCACCCGAGTCACTTTGGACTTCAGTGACTTGCATTAGATTTAATTTATATTCGTAATCTTAAGCAATGGCACTCTATAAAAGTAGTTGTAAACTAAATTTTAGTCCAAATTTTCACAATATGTTTCTCTTTATAAATGTTACTATCCGTACTGGTCCAATGATCCTAAAACCCCAAAAGCCATAATATGAAGAAGTCGAATTTATTTATTTTAAGGGTGGCGACTGGGGTTTCCATTGCGCAATATTTCGCGCATCATAGTAAAATGAAGCGTATTTATTGTTTAAAAGCAACTTTTTTCACTTAATAAATAAAACTAAACAAAATTAAGAAATTGAAGGCTGAAAAATTTAATTACAATTATTCATAACTGATTTTAAAAGCGATTTTTTAACTGATAGGTAGATTGACGCTGTTAAAGAAGGGGTAATAAAAAATGTTATAAAAGAAAAAGTAATAAATATATGCTCTTGAAATAAAAAAAAAACATCGAAATTTGATAATCTCTCCATCATATAATTTTTTGAATAAATCCTTTGTATGCGTCATATTTCTTTTAAGGTAGTCCGATCCTCTGGTTTATAAAATTAGCAGTTAAATAATCAAAAAATACTCATAAAGTATTTTTGAATCCACAAAGTTACGTAAATTTATCCACAGTATTTCTTTTTAGTTAAAGATTAAAGTTAATCATGAAAATTGTCAAATCTCCAATATTTTTGCAGAAAAAGTGAATTGGACTATCAGTAATGTATTTTCTAATTGGTATTTGGTATTTTTGTCTTCTGTTTCCGTCATGTATTCTGTAATACATAGTGTAAAAGGCTTTTGTTATCATTGCAAGACACCACAAATCACTTTTTATTTCATATCTTGCTAATAAGCATTGGTATATAAGGCTGGATTTAAGAAAATCTTATTTCTCTAAAACTGTATTATTTTTTTTTTCCTTCTGTGGGGTACAAGTGTCAACTTTTATAAGACCTTTGCTAAGACGTCCAAAAACCTTGAATCTTATATCTATAGATGAAAAAAATGAAAATTGTTGCATGAAAAATTTCATTTTCAAGCTTCATTTTGATGCATTTCAAATTAGATATTAATTTTTGGAGTTATCCTTCCTGGCTGAGGATATAGATTATTCTAGTCGGGATCGGAATCCATAAAATTGAAACTATTGCGTAAGGTAAATCCGCGAGAATCGCGAAAATGAATTCACCGGTGCCACCCTCCCCTTTTTGGATCAAGGCACGGATAACCTTTGCAGTCATTGGATTGTTAGTTGGTTTGTCCGTTCTATTTGTTTTTGGAGTCAATTTTCACAACTGGAACGTGGCCTTGTGGGGACTTTTGTCAGGTACGTGTCAATGTTCCAGATGTTGACCCGACATCTAGGACCTGTCAGGAAATTTCTTCACATTTTAAGATGTGGAGGGTGTGTAGGAGTCCGCATAGTGTATATACCACATAAATAATGAGATGTAGTTAAGCCACTTCTCCTGACATTAATATATATCCATTTTACAAATGTATCCCTGTACACATGTATGCCATGGTCACTCATATCCTATTGTCCTCCCTCCTTTCTCCCTTATGGTCACTGATTTAACTTTTTCATCTTTTGTCTCTACCACAGCAACTTTTCTTCCCAATTTGTCAATGTAAATTCATTTATCAGTGAATCTTTATAAGCCCTCTTCATCAAAACATTTGTCAGATGAGTAGGACTGGTGTTCGTGTAACTGCATCTTCACTAGCCAAGAGTTTTTGATCTTCTACTCTTCTCAAAAACCCTGGGGACTGTCAGAAGAGTAGTGGATCTGAAACCCTTGGTTGGCAAAGATGGTGTAACTGCAGTATATATTTTAAAGCATATTAATGGAGAAAGAATATTGTTTTGTTTATATTTCAGGAATAGCAGCAGGGTTGGCATTATTTATACACATAGCATACATAAAGCGATTCTGGGAGAACAATCCTTACCCCCTGAAGCGATGGATGCTGAGTGGTTGTTTTATACAGCTGGCAGGGGTGTGCGGATTTGTGACCTACCTTACTCTTGCCATCGTAAATAAACAGGGTAGGACAAATGTTCTCTAGCAAGACTTCTATTGTTAACATGATAAAATGTTTAATTTTTTACTGTTCAAGTATTAGTTGCTAAATTTAAAGATTTAACTAATTGTGGAGGAAATGTAAATACAGGTAAACATACAATAGTGCACAGAAAAATCAAAAATTATTGGAAGAAATATAAAGACACCAGTATCTCCCTTCTTCTATAGCATTTTTAGTGACCTAGTTTAATTTTACTGATTGTCGTGTACTAATTGACATTTCAGGTTTAATCATCGAGGGCCCGGGCTACTATCTGACCTGTGTTTGGTGCTTTATGACGTGGAAATGGGGATTCTATGTGTTCTACTTCTCACGGTCCTATAAACGTTTGTATCAACAAGTTTATACCATACTACCAAAGAATGATGATGATACAGACTACCGATACTATACTTAATGAACAGTCAACATATTGATTTGATTTTTATTTAATTCAATATGCACTTTTTTCATATTGTATAAACCATAAAATTTCTCTTTTAATTTGACTGAATGTAGGGTCTTAAATGTCTGTTCTAAGCACACAGCTTTAACTTTTTAAATTAAATCTTTGTTGGAAATTATATATACTTTGTTCTATCCTTGATGTTCATATGTTTATTTTTGAAAATTATCATCATTGCATATTCATGATAGGGAAAAACAAAAATATCTTTTGATAGTTCAGTATGTACATAATGGCCTAAGTAACAATTAGTATGGAAAGCATCATTCAGCAAAATTGACTTAGATAATGATTTAGGTTGTATTTGCTGACAAGATCACTATATCAACCATAAAAATTGCAAAATGATGACTTCAAATGAAACTGTACCATTAACTTGTTTGTCAATAGCTTGCTTTGGTTTAGGGTTGTATGTTGAGGATGCTTTTGAAGATCAATTCAATTGAAAATCCTACGTCATGAAGGTGATAATTAGGGCATATTAGTACATAAATGTTAATAAGAGAAGTTATCACATTTAAGTAATAAAGTTTTGTTGTTTACAGGTTACCAAGTCTTTTTAATGTGAAATATCTTATTATGAAATAAATGTGTCAGATTCTTTTATTCTCTTTTATCTTTAATATTTAAAGCTCACTGGGATAATATATTAATTATCTTTAATATTTAAAGCTCACTGGGATATATTAAGTTGACATAAGAGTGGAAGTAACTATTGTTAATCCATAAAACCTAAATGTTGAGTTGAAGCAGGGACCTATATACTATAGTATACTATAGTATATAGGTCCCTGGCTGAAGACCATGTAGCAAGATATTTGTTTTTCTCATGTTTAAGTTTTTAAATAAATTTTGCTTTATATGAATGCAAAATTTGTCTGTTTAAAATGGGGTGTGGGGTTTCAAATTTGTACTAGATTTTATGGGTCACCATTAATTTACATCCCCACAAAACATAATTTTGCTGACATGACGTGTCATAGAATATTTTTTTTGTATAATTATTTATGAAAAAATAAACTGTGAACACCCACAGACATTGACCACTGCAAATTTAAATGATTCCACATTTTATTAATTTATTAAGCTTTATATCTTTGATTAATTTTGCAGATTAATTCCAGTTAATTACTTTTTTGAGTTTGAAGTTATATTCACACAATATGCATCATCCTTCCTATAATATATGTACAACAGATTTTGTCATGTTTAATTATTACATTTACACAATAATTGTTTTATAAATTATAAAAATTATGATTAAAAAGTATAGTACATACTATATAATATATCAGTATACCTTCAGTACCACATCTTTTTTCCTCTTTTTAATGAAATATCCTAATATGAAACAGATGTGTCAGATTCTATTATTCTCTTTTATGTATAATACATCAGCAGGGGCCGATGCCCACTCCTCCATGGCATCAAAATTTATTTTTGAGGTCCATGTTGCTCTGCTCCTGTTTTGTATTGTTTTATGGACTTTTGATCTTGAATAATGTTCGTTATCTCCATGTTTCATAGAAAAAAAAATTGTGCTTCATATATATATGTTTCTATTGGTATATTTTCAAATTCAGTAAAACTTCTAATTCATGAATAATATTATTTTGATAAACAATTGTTAACAGTTTTTAAGCTATTCATCAATCTCTCAAAGTAATAAACCTGTCTTTGAGTAAATATTTTTAGCATAAAATGTCACAGGTTTAGGTGATGTGGATGTTATGTAAATAACTTGAACTTGGAGTATGCATACCAAATATGGATATCTCAAAAGTTGGATATATGTTGAAGTTTGAATTTGAAAGTTCAACAACCGGTGCAAAAACCTTAATATACACCTGGATTATCTTGAATCCTCAGTTATTTCGGAGTTTTTTTCTCAATCCCTACAAATTCAAGATAATGAGGTTTGACCGTAGAATGTTTTCTCGATCTCCGTCCAGAATTCAGAGACGATATAAGCTAAATGTTTTTGTTTAACGACAAATGGACCGCTGGGACTGGCTGAGGCATGCTTAAACTTCCACTTTCTGCAGGAACCAATCAAGCCTGTTTTGTCCTTTGAAATATTAATGATTCAGAAATAATTTTTTATCCATTAGCTGTTTAGCTATTAACTTAAGTGTCTTTCTGACAGTTATGGCCAGCTGTCATTTCATCTTTCTAAAACAGCAAAAACATGCTATCGTGCCATACAGGTTTTGTTATACATGCATGTTTTATTACTTAAATGGTTTTTAATCAATTTTTTTCACAGTAGCTGTGCAAATTGTTGAAATTGTGTCCCTGCCCTATTAATGGGACATGCATATATACACAGAGATAAAAGACAATTTTCATGCATTAAAAGTTAAAGTTTTGAGTGTCCTGCCCATGGAATCTACAGTCTCTACCCAAATTTCATTTTTATTCAATTTTTATATTTATTTTTTTCTAATTTTGCATTATGATTGTGCAAGCCACACATTACAGTCCCCTGTCTGTGGCAGATTTATATGTACTGATCTTGAGGTTTACACCTGACTTCTGTATTCTTTTATACACTAACGATTTAAAGCATAAATTGTCGTAAAGCGTGATCACTAATGTAAATATTTATCTCATCCCAAAATAATGGCATAAGGTGATAGGATGAAATGTGGAAAAATAATCAGATTAAAAAACTAAATTTAGAATCACAATGAATATATAGATGAATGACTGAAAGACTATAATGTAGACTGTAGTGTTCTAAAATAACCCTTACCAAAATATTGACCTTCTGGCAACATCTTCTGGCTTTATTGCCGCAATATTGCGGAACATTCTTTAGCAATACATTGCCGCAATATTGTAGCTATATCGTTTTTCGTATGTAAATTAGTTTTGCGGCAATATTGCCAGAAAGGGGTTCCGGTAATATGCTGCAAATCATAACCAAAATATTGATCTTCTAAACATGTATCACAGCATTATTGCCGCAATATCCAAGCAAACAAATAACATATGTAAATTAGATATAAATTGGTATTTAATAGAAATAATGATCTATCAATCCACAATTAACAAACTTTGCTGAGGAACATGTATAAAGCTAATAAGCTACAGAGTCGTAATAAATAGCTACTTAAGCTTATGCTATCTCTTTGAATATAAAAATTTCGTTGAAAAAAGATGTGTTTTGAAACACTGATGCCCCCAGTGGCAACATAATAATTTGAAAAACCATTTTAGAATATAGGTCACAGTCAAAGTCACAAGGTCATTGATCTTGGTGTCATTTGAAAGAACTTAATTAGTTGAATATGCAAAAATATGAAGTCTATCTTTGTAAAAATTTATGGTGGGGTTTTATAAAGGCTATTTTTAGCATATAGATCACAAAAAAGGTCACAAGGTCATTGATCTTGGTGTCATTTGAAAGAGCAAAAATAGTGGAGAATGGATACTTAATATGAGGCTGCCATCTTTCATGGTTCAAAAGTTATGTCGAAGGTTCTAAAAATCTATTTTAAGCATATGTCTCACAGCAAAGGTTACAAGGTTAAAGACCTTGGTGTCATTTTAAAGACCCAAATTAGTTGAGTATGCATATACTACGTATATAGTCTCTATTTCTCCTGGTTCTTAATTTATGGCAAATATTCAATAAAAACTATTTTTAGCATATAGGTCACAGTCAAGGTCACAAGGCCATTGACCTTGGTGTAATTTGAAAGAGCTCAATAAGTGGAGTATGCATACCAATTATGTAGTCTCTATCTTTCCTTGTTCAAAAGTTATGGCGAAGGTTAAAGTTTGCAGAAAAAAGGTATTTTTAGCATATGGGCCACAGTCAAGGTCACAAGGTCATTGACTTTGGTGTCATTTGAAAGAACTTGATTAGTGGAGTAGGCATACCAAATATGAAGTCTCTATCTTTTTATGGTTCAAAAGTTATGGTGAAGGTTCATGTATGTAGACAAACAAACAGACAGACAGACAGGACAAAACAATATACGGCCCGGATCTATCGATCCCGGCGCATGATAGATCCGGGCGCATAAAAATTGCATTGCTATGAAGTAAAATACG
>NW_026939051.1:0-8672 GCF_032062105.1 Saccostrea cuccullata | reverse complement strand
GATCATAATTTACACAATTTGAAATCTACACT
The DNA here is from genome assembly GCF_032062105.1 of Saccostrea cuccullata. NCBI lineage: Eukaryota > Metazoa > Mollusca > Bivalvia > Ostreida > Ostreidae > Saccostrea > Saccostrea cuccullata. The sequence continues at coordinate 8,640 of NW_026939051.1, read as the reverse complement.
ACCCAGGATGCTTCCACATAAGTTTCAGATTTTCTGGTCCAGTGGTTCTTGAAAAGAAGATTTTCAAAGATTGTTCCTATATATTTCTATGTAAAATTTTGATTCCCCATTGTGGCCCCGCCCTACCCTTGGGGGTCATGATTTGAACAATTTAGAATATACACTACCTAAGGGTGCTTCCACATAAGTTTCACCTTTTCTGGTCCAGTGGTTCTTGAGAAGATTTTCAAAGATTTTTCCTATATATTTCTATGTAAAACTTTGATTCCCCATTGTGGCCCCGCCCTACCCTCGGGGGTCATGATTTGAACAATTTAGAATCTACACTACACCACAATGCTTCCACAAAGTTTCAGCTTTTCTGGCCCAGTGGGTCTTGAGAAGAAGATTTTCACAGATTTTTCCTATATATTTCTACGTAAAACATTGATTCCCCATTGTGGCCCGCCCTACCCCCGGGGGTCATGATTTGAACAATTTAGAATCTACACTACCCCAGGGTGCTTCCACATCAATTTCAGCTTTTCTGGCCCAGTGGTTCTTGAGAAGAAGATTTTCAAAGATTTTTCCTATATATTTCTATGTAAAACTTTGATTTACCATTGTGACCCCGCCCAACCACCGGGGGTCATGATTTGAACAATTTAGAATCTACACTACCCCAGGGTGCTTCCACATCATTTTCAGCTTTTCTGGCACAGTGGTTCTTGAGAAGAAGATTTTCAAAGATTTTTCCTATATATTTCTATGTAAAACATTGATTCCCCATTGTGATCCCGCCCTACCCCCGGGGGTCATGATTTGAACAATTTAAAATTTACACTACCCCGGGCTGCTTCCACATAAGTTTCACCTTTTCTGGCCCAGTGGTTTTTGAGAAGAAGATTTTCAAAGTTTTTTCCTAAATTTTTCTTGATTATCTCCCCTTGTGAGGGAACTTGGCCCTTCATATTAATAATTTAAATTTCCCTTTATCCAAGAATGCTTTGTACCAAATTTGGTCAAAATTGGCCCAGTGGTTCTTGAGAAGAAGTCAAAAATGTGAAAAGTTTACAGACGGACGGACAGACAGACGGACGGACGGACGACGGGCAAAATGTGATCAGAAAAGCTCACTTGAGCCTTCGGCTCAGGTGAGCTAAAAAGTAAATATACATTTGCGATATCCTTTTTACAAATTGAATCAAAAGGATGAAAACTTTTTCTTGTACAAAAAACTGTTATATTTTCTACAATTATAAGTAAATTATTTAAATTTATTTTAATTTAATTAACAGAAATATTCATGATCAATCATTTTGCTTAGAGTGAAACATAATTTGCCGTTTTGACAGATAGTCTGGTCCTGATTTTTAAAAAGAAGGCTAGAAATAACTTCTAATGGCAAATAATTATTATTTGGTCCAGCATAGTTTGTTAACCTATTTCCAGTATGCTGAATCCGAAAAAATATGCTGGCCTTCATGAAAATGGCGTTAAAGAGGTCAAAATGGCGATTCAAAATGGCGGACATCCAATTTTTCTAATTTTCCCTTAATGTCCTTCAAAATGGATAGGTAATGAGTGAATATCTAACTGAGTGTAATAAAACTATAAACATTATAATAGGATGCTAACATTATTAGTTAAACTCGGAAAATTTAGTCGTTTCTACAATTAATTCGAATTTTCTCTGTTTTTTGGTCTATTGTTTCTGTATTCTTCTTTGATCAGGATTTTACATTTGCAAATATCCATACACTGCAGATTTGTATTTTTCCCTCTACATCTCACTAGTCTACAATTGTATGATAGTGCAGCTGTAAGTTAAAAGTCAAAATGGCGATTCAAAATGGCGGATATTCATTTTTTCTTCAAATTATTTTATTCTTAATGTCGTTTACATAGGAGAAAAGATTTGTGAATATTTTACTGAGCGTAGTACAACTTTGTAAAATGACAATAGAACACTTATTTCATCACTTTAAATTGGAAAATTTAGTCGTTAAATTTGAAATGTGTTAATTAGCTCGAAATGGCAATTCAAATGACGTCAAATTTATAAATTTGAATTTCGTAAAATATCCAAACTGCTGAATTCTGGTTCGTTTTGCAGAAAATAAATTACAGTTTGTTTTTTATTCATGTTCAAATATGCAATGAAAGTTGGAGGATATTTTTTGTTTATGACATAAGATTTTTATAACACGGATTTTTGTTTAATTACTTCTATTGTGATGATAACTTTTTGACGACAAATCCGAATACATTTTACCTTTTACCTGCCTCACCATGCTTCTTCATATAAAAAGTTAATAATATCGTACAATAATTGCTGTTTTGGGGACAATATGAAAATTAAGCTACCCCAAGAGCAGTATCCCCCGAGCATTAAGGCGAGTGAACATTCAGTTGTTGGAAATTCTTGATCTATTTTAGTCCAGTTTAGAAAAAAATAAATGTTTAATAAATGTTCAAGTGGAAGGTCTAGTGCAACATAACTTAGTATGATTTTGAAAATGATTGACCAGGACCAATTATAGGGCTAGTAATTGTTACATCATATAAATCTGAATATATTTATAATATCCAAATATAAACATATATATATATATATATATATATATATATATATTAAGAATTATCAGTATAATATACGTAAACCATAAATTTTCTTCATTGTCCAGCTCTGGTTCTGTGTCCCTACATTTGCATTTTGTTATTCTCAGTCAAAAATTCAACTACATTCTCAAATATTTCATGCTTTGTATTTTGTATTGAACAGTGTATATAAATTTAAAAATTGTGAAATTTACAAAATCTGAGAGAAGAAAATATTTGTGTTCAATCCCCCCCACGATTCTTGATACAACCTTACACTATCCTAACAAAGAAGTGTGGATCAAAATGCCTTGTAAACTTCTTGAAGTGTTCAAGAAAATTTTGTCGTCAAGAGAAGTATTGACTAGATCGAAATCAGGAATGGCTTAGGCCTATTGTTACGAAAGCTTGTAAGTGATTGGAATCACGAGGAATCTGCAGGCGCTCTTAAATTGCATAATTTTACAACTTTTCTCACCAAAATATGCACACAATGTGATTTCAGATGATCAAGTTTGAGAATTTTCTTGCTAATAGAATGACCTTTCCACCCTAAAAGACAATAAATCTATATGAGGTCACAAAATAAAGAGCTACATGTCTTAAATATCAGAGATTTTTTTATACCCCTCGCTTGAAAAGCGGGAGGGTATAGAGTAATCGGTACAGGTGTATGTATGTCCGTCCGTCTGTTCCGCTTTGGGGTACCCATTTCTTATCCACAACTCCTCTCATACCACTGAATGAAATTTTCCATAGCAAAACATGGACAATGTCATTATATTCATATGGGAGACCGGGGTACCATTTAGTTGCTTACAGTACCTCTAGTTCATTTTGATATGGTTTTGGAAAACAAAATAGTTTTTTCACATTTGAACATAAATGTGTTGTTCCTTCAGTGTTGGCTGATTGATTGTATATTGTTTAACGCCGAGTCGGCAATTTTTCAGCCATGTTTCGGCGGACTATCAGTTTAAATAATCAGTTTTTTTAAAGGATTTTGGTTTCTCTGACGGCCTCCAGTGAGCTTACTCTTTTTCGAACTCCAGAGAAATGATCTTTTACATGCCAAGGGGTTGTCATCCTTGACACGGCGCACCATTTACTTGAGAGTTGAAAATACCAAAATTCCGATGACAGACTGAAACATATAGCAAATAAAGCTGGAATAGAAGATGTTAGGGGATAATTCTAAGTTCTTATAAGTGCTAAAAAGCTAGTACAAAGTGTTTGATGAAATGGACAAGAATTTCTTCAGTTATATTTGATGGTGTGCCGAGGGATGTTGAGGTAGAAGTGCAAGTTGATAATGACAGGATTCGGGAGTGATTTTAGGTGAATGGGGGCTCAAAGGCTTTGAAACACGTACGGTCAAATACGAAGGGGGAAATTCGGAAACTCTTAAGTCGAATTTGTTGTTAACTATTTCCAGAATATAATGAATCTTTTCAAGTATTTTTGTTCATATTTAATGGACTTATCAATATACTATATATACTATATATATAAAAAACAAACTGTAATTTATTTTCTGCAAAACGAACCAGAATATTAAGCAGTTTCTACGAAATTCGAATGTATCAGACGTCATTTTGAATCGCCATTTTGAGCTAATTAACACATAATTCTTATTTAAACGACTAAATTTTCCGATTTAAAGTGATCAAATTAGTGTTCTGTTGGCATTTTACATAATTGTACTACGCTCAGTAAGTTATTCGCAATTCCTTTCTCCTGTGTAAACGACATTAAGAAGTAATTTAAAAATAATTTTAAAAAAAGATAAATATCCGTCATTTTAAATTGCCATTTTGACTTTTAACTTACAGCTGCACCATCATTAAGTTGTAGAATGGTGAGATGTAGAGGAAAAAATACAAATCTGCAGTGTATGGATATTTGCAAATGTAAAATCCTGAACAAAGCGGAATATAGAACAATAGACCAAAACATCAGAGAAAATTCGAATTAATTGTAGAAAAGACTAAATTTTCTGAGTTTAACTAATAATGTTAGCATTCTATTATCATTTTTATACTTGTACAGTGGCTGGAACGTTATTGTTGACAAACCAATCGTGTAGAAACGTTCGTGTATCGTGAGTGATCGTTCGTTTAACGTGAAAGATCGTTCGTGTATCAGACTCAATCGTGTGCGTTTTTAATCGTGCGAGATCGTGCGTTTAGAATCGTGTAAATTTCGTTTTGTTAGTTTTTATCGGAATGTTATTTCTAAAATAAGCATTTTCCTTGTTTGGTTTTCTTAATTTATTAATTAAAATCAAAATAAAATGAAAAAGCGCAATTTACATAATAGAATGCAGAACGAACTAATTATTGCTCGTAAACAAGCAATATAGTAAGTCGTACAATATTAAGTTCTCGTCAAATAGCGCGATCAATTCTGTGATAAACCGTACTTAGATTTCTTACGCCTTTCTGAAAAATCTTATTTAATTATTATTTACTTCTGATTGTGGTCAAGATAATCTTGAAATCAATTCATTGAAAATAAATATTTTTTTTACAAAGAAATAAACATTTCTTAATGCTTACATAGCTAGTTAGTCGACAAATCTACATGCACACGGCATGATTTTCGGGAGTTTTGATTATCTGTGTTTATCTCTTGAGCTTATTTGTAACTAATTAATTTTTAATTTCTGCAAATAAAAAAGTTGAATAATTCGCAAGTCTATCAGACATTGAATAAATGGAAACGAAAGGATAGAGGTTGTAATTATAATCTAAGTCATTCAATGCTGCCATTTGTGTTGAATCGTATCCCCCTTTCTGCATTGCATAATACCCAATTCAATCAAATTATACGACCCACATACATGAACATCGTCTAATAGAACGAACAAAATCCGTTATCCTTGATCAGAGAATTACCTTAGAAATAATTATTTTTAATCTGAAATATTAAGTCTTGCATATATTTAGTTACAGGAAATCATTTTCCGTTTTTTTTCAAAGTCTATGAAATAATAATTATATTGATAATTCTTTGAAATCTTAAATAAGTATTAAGCTTTATTTCGTTTTGAAAATATTAATTCCTAAATATTTTGAATTATTTTGAGTGAAGAAACGTGCGTTTGCGTTAACAATCGTGTAAGATCGTGTAACGTGTAGAATCGTGAACGTGAAAGATCGTTCGTGTAACAGGTTTAATCGTGCGTTAATCGTGCGGAATCGTTCGTGTAACGTGATCGTTCGTGTAAGTTGTCAACAATAACGTTCCAGCCACTGTATTACACTCAGTGAGATATTCATACATTATTTCTCCTTTTTGAACGATATTAAGAGAAAATAAAATTAAGACTATTTACTCCTATTTCAATGAGTGAATCCGCAGGAACTACATATCCGTATACTATACTTGACCCAAATTGGCAAAAAGAAAATTCAATTAGGACTGTTAATTTTCTTTGACAATCAACTTATTTCTGAACATTTTGTCTCCCTTTAGACATTGCTAGTACGTACACCATGTTTGTTTTATCGAATCAACTAGGAGACATAAAGTCCATGTGCAGGTGTTTTATTGCTCATTTAGTGAAGATGCTTTGTGTCTAAGAGATTAATTATGATGGTCAAGGACGTGTCTTCCAAACCTGTAAAATTCATGGTCCTTTGCTTTTGGGTTCTGTAGTAATTTGTATTTCATAGTGCGTTTGAAATGTTATATCTCCAGCTTCTTCTTTGGAACTGCTGTTCATATTTCAACTCGTCTTAGCAAATAGCTTTTATAGTTGACGGAATACTACAAAATTGCATCTTTCATGATACCTGTCCCCTCAGAGCATATAAATACCTAACCTTACCTTGCAAGCTTACTTTCTTCTTTACGTCATAGAGCAATTTAAAGCTGGTAATTCCCAGACAATTGACTTGTCTTCTTTTTTTATTTCTACTATTAATAACAAGACTTTTTTCACTTTAAAATTGCCGAAATTAATGGCACTTGGTCCCACCTCTGATGTTTTGGAGGTCCTTGTTTGCTGCGCTCCTATTATGTAATATTTTAATGGATTTTTTTCAGCTCGAATAATGCTTGTTATCTCCACATATTTCGTATAAAATTGTAAATTATGTTTTAAAAAAGGAATCAGCTCTTAGTGATAGATAACATTTGAAAGCATTTAAGGAAGGGATACTTCATGGCAGTTTTTGCTGTAAGATGTTTTCTCTTTTCATTTAATTTGAATAAACACTTTTTTTATCATTAAGTAGAATCCTTATCTTTTATGATATTAATCAATTATTCATTATTGACTTTTGATGAGGTCTACTCGAAACAATACGGGCCTGGTAAGGTCGCGGGTTTGCTGACGTCACAATTGGATTCGATGTAAAAAGCTTACTACGTTTACAGTATCAAACTACAAACAAGCAAAAAGTCATCATAAAACCATAAATCATAAAATAAAACAAACATTAAAGCTTGTTTTGTCTGTAAAAATATTTATTTAATAATGCATTAAAAAATAAAGGATTAATTAATATCTAATCAGTACTTAGTGTTTCATTGAAAAAAGTGTGAAAATTTATGTAAATTATGACAATGTTTACATGAATATTTATTGTCAATCAATGAAAAATTGAAAATGCGGATAAGACAATTTTTATTTTCAGTGAATTGTTGATTACATTGTGATTCTGAGACGTACGTAAATAATGACGTCGCACTAACGTTATATAACGTCTTAATGAAATTATATACGTTTGTTACAAATTTGTAAAACTTTAAAGTTTTTTTGCAAGAAAATGAGCGAGAACACATATTAATTTTTTTTAATAGATCGATTCGAAATTGAAATTTATCTCAGATTCATCGAATTGAGTAATACAAAATTCGTCTGCGCCGTTTTTATATTAGAAGCATGGTTTTGAAATGCGTTTACCGGTGAGAAAGGCGCATTTACTATATATTTCATTGTAATAGCGTCACCAGTTCTCATCAACATTAGTGCCTTTGAAAGACGATAACAATATAACCACGCAGACGAATCTCACAAAAATTTCAGAAAGTAAAATTTCAATCGAGAGGATTAAGATGACAAATTTTCGGAGTATCTTTTCAGGCAGACAGTAAACCCCATCGTCAGAAACCCACGGTCGGTCTCGCTTCTCTTACCTCAGAGAAGCGTTACCGACCGTGGGTTTTCTGACGATGGTAAACCCGCGATCTACCTTAAATGATCAGGAATTTTACAACACTTTTGACACTTTCATTCTTGTTTCCATCAAATATAAACACTCATAATATAATGTGTTGTGTAACAACACATAATGTTTATATTTCTACAGCTTTACAACTAGTTAAAAATGAAAAACAATATTAGAGAACAATAAATACTTTTTTTGGTAAAGTAGTTTATTCTCCTCTGTATTGGCGTCTGCCATGTTTACATTCACAGTTATACATGTTTTAGAAAAGGCAATTTGATTGGTCGAAAATATTCTAGGCAAAGCAATGGTTGGTCAGTAGGGAAGACCCGAATAAACCTCCTGGTTCTTCATTTGAGGTGAACTCACTCTGAGTTCATCTCAGAAAAGAACGTCTAGACAAATCAGAAATCACCAAAATTACTTATTGTTTTATAAAATGATATAATCCCTAGGTCTCTGGTTTATATCCAAAATTGAAGAAATAATAAAGTCAAATATAGTTAAGATTTAAAGCCTTTCAATGATATTGTCAAATATAAACCTAAGCATCTTTTTAATATCAACTTCATAGTACTAATTGTGCAATCAAAATGTTTTTTTTCAAACGACCATTGAGAAGGTAAGCAAATCATGTATCTTTATTTTAAATTAAGAATGACCTAACTTACTATTCAGGATTTTGTTACATCGTCTAAACAAATGTATCTTCTTCCACTAAATATCTTACGAAATAAGATACGAATTTGTCAAATCTGTCAAACCTCACTTTTTTTCTAAAATATTATACATGTGTATAGAGAGAGTATTACATACTAAAATCCATATCATATATCATATCAGCCCCAGTGGTTCCATATCAGCCCGAGGGCTGATGAGACAT
>NW_026939050.1:0-8710 GCF_032062105.1 Saccostrea cuccullata | reverse complement strand
CAAAGTTCTTTATAACCGTAAAATTTTACAAAGATTTTTAAAATTTTGCCGGGGACCCAGAAAAATTGCTATATCCTAATTGCTATATCCGTGTTCGTACTAAACGAGTTTTACTGAATTTTTTATTTGGCTCATTTACATAACTTCAGCTATAGAAAATAGCTTCAATGATATAAACATTCATATGAAGTTTTTTTTCAAAAATAGTTTTTTGTAAGAAATAAACGGGAAATTGAAAACTTTACTATTCATATTTGTAATATATTATCATATGGACTATTGAAAAAGCAATCTAAAACATAGTTACACTTGCAGCATATGAATACTAGTATATTTAAGCAAAAATGCATACATGTATTGTACATGTATCTCCATTCTGTGACAACTGTAGATATTCTATTATTGAACTGAAATTCACTGTCTCAGTTTTTAGACCTGGTTAAATGATAGAGAGGTAAAAGGATTCACAAACTCTAATTGGTTTGTTGTGATTAATTTGGAGAATATTTTTAGTGCAGTTGTTGTATTTAATTTTTAAAATTCATAATAATAGGATTTGCAACAATATAGAAACTGTATAATAATTAATTAAAATTAAATGTCAGTTTCTTTTTGCACATTTTGCCCCTACACATTATCATCTAAGAACATCCCATAGAGGGTTATGTCAAATTTATCAACCATTCAAATTGTCGCCTGCAAAATCATTGTCTATTTGAGGAAGTGAATATGTCTAGTGTTGTTCCTTTTTGACCTCTGATGTAACCCTCTATGGGATGTAGTTAATGTTAGTGTAGGGGTATGCAAGTGGATCTAACATCTAATTTTAAGTAGATTGATGGGCATATCTAAAAGTGGAAACGAGTAAAGGGTTTTTCAACTAGGACTGAAAGGGAAAAGTACATCACCTTATAATTTAATTTTAGTTGTAAATTTTTATTTGATTGGGTAAATGATTTAATCCATTTTGTATAAAAGTTGCCTATGTCACAATTTTAGTTAAAACGTATTTTCCGTTTAAATTACTTTTAAAATAGTGCTAATTGTAACGGGGACCCTGTTTTTCCCCAACCCCCCTTCCCTTTTTTGCCTTATTTCCCAGACCTTTTTTAAATATGCTAAGATGGATTTCATTTAAGAATATAAAAGTTACAATGAAACAACTATCAATATATATCGTTTTAACGTTTTCATGCGGCAACTACATGTACATACATATGAAGAATTATGGCATGTTGGTTAAATGATTAAAATATCTTTTATCCCGCAAAACAAAGAAAAAAAAACATATATAAAGTTACCATTTTTCAATCATATGTCATTTTTTAAAATATCGATTCACATTTTATTTTTTTACTTATTTTAACCTCGGGCTCAAAATTGGTTTTATTCCGACGACAAGGAGGGGTTTTAAAATCGACTAAGGGACACGCCGATAGCTAACCAATCAAAATGAACTTATTCAATAGAGTTCCATACATGGAAAAAGGGGGTTTTTCCCTTTCTGCTCGGAATTTTTTTAATATTTCCTCTAGGCCATTTTGACAACTCTGGTACCTGTGCCTAGTAAATTTTATATACTTTGTAAATAAATATATAAAGGTTTTTCCCGGAACTATTTTTTTCCAACAACACTTTCTGGGTTTAAAGAGATGTTTAAAAAGACATTCGTGTCAGCAAATGTACCAATATTGTTTAGCACCTTCTTATTAATATTTTTTATGAATGCAAATATCTGATTATTTTACGAGGAGGGTACCTGTATATTTTTTTAAATTACCGAAAATCGCTATTTCTGGGGATTGCGTAATTCTAAAAAAAAAATTCAAATAAATTTCAAAGGTAAAATAAACAAAGGATGCTTGGTATTAAAATATTTTTTCAAATCAGTAGAATTGAATGCTATTAACAACATCTGAATAAATAGGCTATAAAAGGCTTATATACCAACTTTGTTCATCTGCACTTTAATTTTAAAAAGGTTTTTAAATTTTTTCCGTATAAATTGATAATTTCTATATACTTTGGAAACTCAGATCAAATGTTTTAATACACTTTCCTCGAGCTCTTTTTAATTTTCCGAAATTTTATGTGGGTCCGAGGTGTTATTTGAGTTTAACAGCGATTCTCTACGTTGCCATTAATTTGATTTGTTTGGTTGTTGGGGGGGGGGGGGGGGGGGCCATTTTTATTGTTAACCTATTTAACGTTGGAGTTAATCTTGTATCTTACTCCAAGAACTTAAGATTGATTGTGACATTTGGATGAAAGGTCAAGGTCATTAAAAACCACCACCTCTTTAACTTCTATCCTGCCAACCAAAAAAAACTCTGAAAGGTGTTTCTAGATACATGTACATGTACTTCATGTTTCTTTTTACCCTTGGGTCAAGGACAAAGGTTAAGGTCGATTTCAAGTTCATAGGTCAAGGTGATTTTGGTATATAGCTAATATCAACATTTTATTAGATTACCAGTGACCTTGACTTAAGTTTCAAGGTCAAGGGTCAAAAGATTGCATGATTAGTATGTTACATGTCTTTACATTTAGAAGTTCTTAATTCTGCATGAACATCACAAACTAAAGTATATACTGTCGTTTAATTCATTGTGTGCGGGTGCATTTGCATGCACGTCCTTGCATTTACTTTTTTAGTAGTATAATGTAGGCATTCATTATATCTATTCATATTGAAATTTCACCCCATTATTGAGAACCAAAAAGTTTAGGCATTTGAAGTTTTAGCCAATCAGATTGCAGCACACGTGCATGTGCGTGTTTTAATGATTATTCTTATATATCATGCTGTAGATCTTCATAATGTATGGCTATGTTAAAAATTTCAAAGGATTTTGTCAGAAAACAAAAAAAATATTTAGACTTTTAGTTTCAGCCAATCGGAGCGAAGCGCACGTGCATGCGCGTGAGATCTTGCTATTTTGACTATGTCATCATGTCTATACTACTAATATATCCTTATATCATGAGTTTCAAAGCATTTCATCCAAAATTTAAAAAGTTACGGCTACATCTATTATATTGGTCATTTCACGTGTTACACGTGTGCGCCCCGCACGCACGTGCGCGCAAAATGACCTTCGTTCCCACATTACATAACATACCTAGTGACCGTAAAAAGGTTTCACCTAGAGGGGATGAGTAGTTTACGAGAACACTCGTGGAAAAAAAGTCCCGGGAGAACAAAAAAAATTCAGAAAAAGTAAAAACAATATGTTCCCAAACTTCGTTTGGGGAACATAAATATGCTAAATTTTGAACCCTTTTTCGGCTGGAGGAAAACTTGTCTCATCGTCTACACTGAAATTAAATTATAAGGAATGAAGCTTTTTCAACCTATGTTATATGATAAATGTTATGTGACCGTTAGGGCAACACAGATACTCATTCAGTTTTAAATTTTAAATTGGGGCTTTTAAACCGCACGTGACATTTAGTGCCTCTAGATTATGACGTCACATGACATTGTATGTAAGTTGCATTACCAAAAGGAAGCCTGAACAGTGCTGAGTGTTAATGAAGAACAGTTCATTTATGATTTATCATCAATATATATATTCATTAAATCAAAGCAAGTTAACTTTTTTTTAAAAATTTTTTGCCGTTATTCTCGTGAGAACGTAGCTTTAACAAGTGATGCATTGTGGGTCCAGAGTAACTGAGGAAAAAAAATCAATTGGATCAATGTGCAAAGCCCCAATTTTCTCTTTGCCCAAGCATTGCTTTTAGAGCTTGCAGTGACGAAAAGCTTTGCACACTTGCTATAACATAATTAGGGTTTAACCTTTTATAAACCGCTTTGCGGATAAAGTGTAAACTGCCCCAATTAATAAGCTTCATTTCTTAAGTGTTCAGTGAAGAATGGATTAAGATTACTTCTTCAAATTGTACTATTGTTGACCAAAATCTGTTATATCATTTAATTATCAATAAATCATTCAAGAAGTATCTGTGTGATTACAGTCAGATCAATCACTTTTATTACAAACCCCCGAACTTTTGGTATGTACCAAGTCTTTCATGGAAAAAGTAAATTTTTGAGGGATTTACATTTTATTCAGAGGTTATTCTAGTGTTATCACGATGATCGATTTATAATTGATGATCGGCCCAAAAGGCTGTCGATTTTAGAAATCGTTTTAGATTTTAACAATCGATTAATCGGTATATTTCAGCACATACCCTTTTTTTTTTTTAAATAGTTTTCTCACTTTTATTTCAAGAACAGGCTCTTGTTATAAAAAATATATCTTTCAAGTGTTGTCCTTTACTACCTTTTTTAAAATACATGTAGTACTTAAAATCTGTTTAAAATAAATCATAAGATAATGATAATTGTTTTTTAAACTAAAGAAACTAAACTACCTGTATAAATGAAATATATTAGTTTTCAGAAATTTGGGGAATTCACTTTTCATTTCATGCGTAACCACAAGGATTTGCAATATTAAATGTCTTATAACAGTTTAAAAAATTAATTTGATAAATTCTAGATGATCATGTAAATTAAAACCTGATCTGTCAATGCTTATGTTTCCCGGGCCCAAAGAATTCCTAATCATGCAAAAGTTTATATTACTGAAATTGTTAATCAAACTGCATATATAGGGTGAGTTCACCATGCATCGGACACATACCTTGCTTCGGACAACTTTAGGCAAAAAAACTCTCTTTCAACTTTAGAGTTCTGTGTATGTATTTGTTTCTGTCATAAAGACGAAGATTTAGATTTTTTAATGATACCGATTGTGTTTATCGTGTTGTGATAAAAATACCCCGCAAATGGCCTTGAAGTTACGTCATATTTTACATCATCAAAGGGGAATAATCCGAAATTTATGATTTTGCAATTTTTAGAGTTATCGTTCTTTTAAATTCGACTTCCACGGAACGAGTCGGACTTTGGTGAATTTTGTCAGGGATTGGTAATTTTACATAAATTATAAAGAAATTTCACTTCAATGTTTGTTTAATTCATATTAGAGCTGGTTTTTACTAGTATGCATTTTATCGTACATCGGACACAAATTAACCATGCATCGGACACTTTTCGATCAAAGGTAAACACTACCTTTTTCATACAGAACCCAGCTACAGCTTTTTTTTTGGGGAAAAAGAAAATAAAAACTCTATATTTTCAGTAAAAATACAAGTTATCGATATATGACGCTAATTTTTCTCAATTTATTTCTACAAACCAAGATATAAACCATGAGAAAAAGGCGCGAATTACGGCTTTATAAGCTTTTTAAAGCATTTCTTAGGCAGAGTGAGGTCTCAGAATCATTCTACATTTGTGCAATAATATCGTCGATTAAATTAAATTAGGGTTATTTCTTAGATAAAAGATGAAAAATACCCATATCAAGGATTTTAAAGCACTGTGATAAAGGAATGATATTTTTCCATCTCCATAACGTCTGTCCATGGGTGAACAATGTCCGATCCATGGGTTTTAAGTTTTTTCTAAAAACTGATTTTGGGGATATTTTCTCAATAAACGGCATATAATTGTGTCCTAAATTGTTATTTTAATCGCAAACTAAATGTTAAACTCCATTTTGATAATTTTCCGTCGGTAGCGATATCGCTAGAACTTGTTGAATAAAGGGGATGTATGGGAATTCACCCTACAGTTTTTAGAATTTCGATCTGTACAATGCACCTTTACTTACATTATTTAAAAATAAAATTCTAGTTTTATATGAAATATAATATGAAATATAATATCTATTTTATGCAAAGGGTTACCGATTCATTATTGGCCGATGATCATTTGGGTTTAGGGTCAACCCGATGCTACCGATTAATCGATTCTGATTTTCAACCGATTTGACAACACTAGGTTATTCATTGAAATCATTGCATTGGTTAATGCAGAGACATATAAAAAAATAAACCATTACAAATTAATGGTGTTAGACTTGAAAAACTAATTAGAATGGGGAGTATTCCAATATCATTACTTACTTTAAGGTCATTTTCAGGAAGGTATTTACATTCTTTTGCTACCTCAATCCACTTTTCAATTTCCGCCATGTTTGTTTTTCTCACGATGAATTGAACTATTAAATCAATGACGGTAAATTTTTCCGGATTTGTTAGGATTAGGATCCGCGTCTACTAGCTCTATCACATTTCAAGTTACAATGGCAATGCATCTGAAGGTATACGAATTAATTTTAAGGTTATATCACCACTTTTACAAAATGAGATAAAATAATTTCCCCCCCTCTTTGCGATTTTTATTCTACGTTTTTGAACGGGGCAGGTGGCGAGGGTAGGTTATTCTGACTTTTGCTATCACTAATCACTATTCTCTTTTTTTCAAAAAGAAGAACTTACTTCCAAAGAAATTAATACATAGGCCAATTTCAATGGAAAATTTTAATCATTGTCTGAATTTCAGAGGACATAATTCACAGTAAAAATCAATACATTTTCCCTACTTTTATATAAAAAAAAAATCATACACTGTTGTTATTTTGTAACGGAAGGGAGAGAAATGTGATAAAGCTAGCAGACGCGGACCCAACGGGTTTTTCCCAAATCACCCCTTTATTCCTCCCCCTTAACCGGAATATCCCAATTAACCAATTGCAAGGTTCTTTTAACCTGTAACATCGATATCCTGGTCGCGGCACCAAATGTACCAACGATTCGATCATTTGAATAGCGGGGATGGTGAATATACATGTACATGCATTGAGCTAAAAACAGGTAGATCTGGAAATTCCAAATTGATACAAATATTTTAGTTGCATTTTCCCAATTTTTTGAGTACATCAACAGTAATGATCAGGGACATAGGGATGGGGGTGCATTAAGGACTTCCCTGTTACAAGCATTTTAAAATTAGCACTTTGAAAAAATAATTTTTTTTTTGAAGTGCGTTAATTCACCATAGTAACCACTTTGAAAAAAATCTGTATGACTTGGTCAATATTCTTGAAATCTTAGGTATGATAGATACTTGAACCTGTTGTGTAATTTTTCGGTGATAAGGTCCTTCAGGATGTGAAAGAGAGCGGTTTTGATCTTTCTCTCCAGTTTGCATACATTTTATATAAACTTAAATTTATTGAAAGTTTTCAACATCATACTAGTTATGCAAATACATATATTTGGGTGTAGCATAGGCATCGGTGCCGTAATTGGGGTGGGGGGGGGGGGGGGGAGGTACACACATGTTTCGCAAACATATATATCATACAGGCATTAAAAAGGGGGCTTCCTTTGGGGGGGGGGGGGGGTCCACTTTAAATTTTGTACCACGACTATGTACATGTATAAAAAAAAAAAGAGTTGGGCTAAAAGACCTTAATTCTACTCTTCTTCTCCTTGTTCTCAATAAATTTAATCAATACATGTAAATCAAAAGGTTTTTTGAAAGTTATAATTATTACAAATTGATGCTCTCAATTACTAATATCTAAGTGTTATTTTTGTGTTTGTTACATTTTTTTCAAAGTGCGTTAAATGTCTCTATGGTGAAAAATGTTGATGTACACTTTTAAACGCACTTTGAAATATTTTTTCAAAGTGATTTGGGGTTTCCCAAAATTTTAACCCCTTTTGAAAATGTTTTTTAAAGGGGTTGAATTTGTCCCAAGTTTTACGCACTTTGGAAAAAAAATTTCAAAGTGCGGAATTTTTTCAAAGTGCGTTGCCACACTACCCCCACACACTTGTTTGGAAAAAATTTTCAACCCACAGTAATTATAGTTATACTATGGGACAAAAATTTATTCCCAAACAAGTGTTTTATTATATGATTGTTTTAAATTCCCTATAATTCTGATTGGCAGATCCAATTATGTAGAAAAAAATACTACGTTAATTTACCTGAGGACGTTCCAGGTGAATATAAGGATTTATTTTTTACTTTGATAAAAATAGATCGGGAAATTCCAAATTGATACAAATAGTTTTGAAAGCTATTACACCTGCTACTGTCTATTACTCATGTAAACATAACATAAGGGGAATATATATATGTATAATTTATGTTGAGGTGGGATGTGGGGGTGCCAGGACCCCCCCCCCTCCCCATACTTTCTAAACAAATATTTTTACTTTTTTTATTGCTGTCAGCTCTCACTGATAATCCTACTTCTTTTCAAAATCTGACATAAAAGAGACTGATACTTTTTTTTTGTTTCATGGCAACTAAAATGGATTTTAAACATTTCAAAATACAACAGGTCATTTATTTACATTGTAACTCCGCTTCTCTCTTTGTAATTGGTTAATTGGGACTTCAAATGCCAACAAGTAATGAGTTGTATCATTTAAGCATTGAATCTTAATAAAACAATTATTGCTGTTTTTAGGTAAAAAGATTTACTCCTTCGAAAAAAATTCACGCAATAATTTTGTATAATATACTATGGGTTAAAAATTTATTTCCGAAACAAGTGCCTATACATGTGACTGCCCCTCCCATTTTTTAACGTATTTTTTAAAAAATATTAAAATGAATTAAGTTTGAAATGTTATTTAGTTCAAATTAAAATCTTCACTGATTTTTAATTTGAATAACCTCACATGGGGGAAACTTTTCCAGTTAGGCTAATTTGGTTTTATGAATTATCCAAAATATATGTTGTTTTTTTAAATATATAGAATACAGGTATATAGAATTTTTTATGATAACAAATTAAGCTTGTTCGTCTTAATGATACTTTCATTT
>NW_026939049.1:0-8679 GCF_032062105.1 Saccostrea cuccullata | reverse complement strand
TGAGTTTACATGGAAATGAGGCTATAGTGAGAGGGTGATGTTTGTGCCGTTATAGGAACGTTATTAGGCTGTTTTAATTGAAATTGGTTTATCCGTGCGGAAGAGAGTTGTAAACAGTGTCAAACATTGAAAACCGCTCGAAAATCGGTCTAAAAATATTTTTTGGCGTTTAATGGAAGTTGTATTACAACAATGGAATTTAATACTTGAGTCATAGTCGTCTCTTAGATAATAATGGCGGAAGGGATATGATGGATAATGTGAATAAATTGAAATGGTCATATCTCAGTCATTTTTCAATGAATTTTGTATTTCAAACACTCATTTGATGGGAAAATTTTTACGCTTTTTCAGATGCTGTCACTAAAATTTGAGTGAAAGGTCAGGAAAATGATTTTTAAGCTCCAAGCCATCCAGAGTGCCTTAGTTACGCATATGCGAAGGGGGTCTAAAAATTTTTTTAGCTGAAAGCAGATAAAAGCTGGAGAGGCAAAAACGGTAATACATGGAGGGTGCATATGGTACTTGGTGTTGATGAGAGATGTGTGTAATGATGGCGGCCATTGTGAGATTATTGAGATAAGTGAGTTTACATCGGAAATGAGGCTATAGTGAGAGGGTGAGGTTTGTGCCGTTATAGGAACGTTATTTAGGCTGTCTTAGAGTTGAAATGTGGTTTATCCAGTGCGGAAGAGAGTTGTAAACAGTGTCAAACATTGAAAACCGCTCGAAAATCGGTCTAAAAATGACTTTTTGGTGTTTAATGGAAGTTGTATTACAACAATGGAATTTAATACTGTGACGTCATAGTCGTCTCTTAGATAATAATGGCGGAATGGTTACTATGATGGATAATGTGAATGAATTGAAATGGTCATATCTCAGTCATTTTTCAATGAATTTAGTATTTCAAACACTCATTTGATAGGAAATTTTACGCTCTTTCAGATGCTGTCACTAAAATTTGAGTGAAAGGTCAGGAAAATGATGTTTCTAAGCTCCAAGCCATCCAGAGTGCCTTAGTTACGCATATGCGAAGGGGGTCTAGAAATATTTAGCTGAAAGCAGATAAAAGCTCGGAGCAGGCGAAAACGGTAAGTATCATGGAGGGTGCATATGGTACTTGGTGTTTGAGATGAGACGTGTAATGATGGCGGCCATTGTGAGATTATTGAGATAAGTGAGTTTACATCGGAAATGAGGCTATAGTGAGAGGGTGATGTTTGTGCCGTTATAGGAACGTTATTTAGGCTGTCTTAGAGTTGAAATGTGGTTTATCCAGTGCGGAAGAGAGTTGTAAACAGTGTCAAACATTGGAAACCGCTCGAAAATCGGTCTAAAAATGACTTTTTGGCGTTTAATGGAAGTTGTATTACAACAATGGAATTTAATACTGTGACGTCATAGTCGTCTCTTAGATAATAATGGCGGAATGGTTACTATGATGGATAATGTGAATGAATTGAAATGGTCATATCTCAGTCATTTTTCAATGAATTTTGTATTTCAAACACTCATTTGATAAATTTTACGCTCTTTCAGATGCTGTCACTAAAATTTGAGTGAAAGGTCAGGAAAATGATGTTTCTAAGCTCCAAGCCATCCAGAGTGCCTTAGTTACGCATATGCGAAGGGGGTCTAGAAATATTTAGCTGAAAGCAGATAAAAGCTCGGAGCAGGCAAAAACGGTAAGTATCATGGAGGGTGCATATGGTACTTGGTGTTTGAGATGAGAGATGTGTGTAATGATGGCGGCCATTGTGAGATTATTGAGATAAGTGAGTTTACATCGGAAATGAGGCTATAGTGAGAGGGTGACGTTTGTGCCGTTATAGGAACGTTATTTAGGCTGTCTTAGAGTTGAAATGTGGTTTATCCAGTGCGGAAGAGAGTTGTAAACAGTGTCAAACATTGAAAACCGCTCGGATCGGTTAAAAATGACTTTTTGGCGTTTAATGGAAGTTGTATTACAACAATGGAATTAATACTGTGACGTCATAGTCGTCTCTTAGATAATAATGGCGGAATGGTTACTATGATGGATAATGTGAATGAATTGAAATGGTCATATCTCAGTCATTTTTCAATGAATTTTGTATTTCAAACACTCATTTGATAGGAAATTTTACGCTCTTTCAGATGCTGTCACTAAAATTTGAGTGAAAGGTCAGGAAAATGATGTTTCTAGCTCTCAAGCCATCCAGAGTGCCTTAGTTACGCATATGCGAAGGGGGTCTAGAAATATTTAGCTGAAAGCAGATAAAAGCTCGGAGCAGGCAAAAACGGTAAGTATCATGGAGGGTGCATATGGTACTTGGTGTTTGAGATGAGAGATGTGTGTAATGATGGCGGCCATTGTGAGATTATTGAGATAAGTGAGTTTACATCGGAAATGAGGCTATAGTGAGAGGGTGATGTTTGTGCCGTTATAGGAACGTTATTTAGGCTGTCTTGGAGTTGAAATGTGGTTTATCCAGTGCGGAAGAGAGTTGTAAACAGTGTCAAACATTGAAAACCGCTCGAAAATCGGTCTAAAAATGACTTTTTGGCGTTTAATGGAAGTTGTATTACAACAATGGAATTTAATACTGTGACGTCATAGTCGTCTCTTAGATAATAATGGCGGAATGGTTACTATGATGGATAATGTGAATGAATTGAAATGGTCATATCTCAGTCATTTTTCAATGAATTTTGTGTTTCAAACACTCATTTGATAGGAGATTTTACGCTCTTTCAGATGCTGTCACTAAAATTTGAGTGAAAGGTCAGGAAAATGATGTTTCTAAGCTCCAAGCCATCCAGAGGGCCAGTTATGCATATGCGAAGGGGGGTCTAGAAATATTTAGCTGAAAGCAGATAAAAGCTCGGAGCAGGGGCGAAACGGTAAGTATCATGGAGGGTGCATATGGACCTGTGTTCAAGATGAGAGATGTGTGTTATGATTGCGGCCATTGCGAGATAATTGAGATAAGTTATTTTACATTGCAAATGAGGTTATAGTGAGAGGGTGACGTTTGTGCCGTTATAGGAACGTTATTTAGGCTGTCTTAGAGTTGAAATGTGGTTTATCCAGTGCGGAAGAGAGTTGTAAACAGTGTCAAACATTGAAAACCGCTCGAAAATCGGTCTAAAAATGACTTTTTGGCGTTTAATGGAAGTTGTATTACAACAATGGAATTTAATACTGTGACGTCATAGTCGTCTCTTAGATAATAATGGCGGAATGGTTACTATGATGGATAATGTGAATGAATTGAAATGGTCATATCTCAGTCATTTTTCAATGAATTTTCTATTTCAAGCACTCATTTGATAGGAAATTTTACGCTCTTTCAGATGCTGTCACTAAAATTTGAGTGAAAGGTCAGGAAAATGATGTTTCTAAGCTCCAAGCCATCCAGAGTGCCTTAGTTACGCATATGCGAAGGGGGTCTAGAAGTATTTAGCTGAAAGCAGATAAAAGCTCGGAGCAGGCAAAAACGGTAAGTATCATGGAGGGTGCATATGGTACTTGGTGTTTGAGATGAGAGATGTGTGTAATGATGGCGGCCATTGTGAGATTATTGAGATAAGTGAGTTTACATCGGAAATGAGGCTATAGTGAGAGGGTGATGTTTGTGCCGTTATAGGAACGTTATTTAGGCTGTCTTAGAGTTGAAATGTGGTTTATCCAGTGCGGAAGAGAGTTGTAAACAGTGTCAAACATTGAAAACCGCTCGAAAATCGGTCTAAAAATGACTTTTTGGCGTTTAATCTGGAAGTTGTATTACAACAATGGAATTTAATACTGTGACGTCATAGTCGTCTCTTAGATAATAATGGCGGAATGGTTACTATGATGGATAATGTGAATGAATTGAAATGGTCATATCTCAGTCATTTTTCAATGAATTTTGTATTTCAAACACTCATTTGATAGGAAATTTTACGCTCTTTCAGATGCTGTCACTAAAATTTGAGTGAAAGGTCAGGAAAATGATGTTTCTAAGCTCCAAGTCATGCAGAGTGCCTTAGTTACGCATATGCGAAGGGGGTCTAGAAATATTTAGCTGAAAGCAGATAAAAGCTCGGAGCAGGCAAAAACGGTAAGTATCATGGAGGGTGCATATGGTACTTGGTGTTTGAGATGAGAGATGTGTGTAATGATGGCGGCCATTGTGAGATTATTGAGATAAGTCAGTTTACATCGGAAATGAGGCTATAGTGAGAGGGTGATGTTTGTGCCGTTATAGGAACGTTATTTAGGCTGTCTTAGAGTTGAAATGTGGTTTATCCAGTGCGGAAGAGAGTTGTAAACAGTGTCAAACATTGAAAACCGCTCGAAAATCGGTCTAAAAATGACTTTTTGGCGTTTAATGGAAGTTGTATTACAACAATGGAATTTAATACTGTGACGTCATTCTTAGATAATAATGGCGGAATGGTTACTATGATGGATAATGTGAATGAATTGAAATGGTCATATCTCAGTCATTTTTCAATGAATTTTGTATTTCAAACACTCATTTGATAGGAAATTTTACGCTCTTTCAGATGCTGTCACTAAAATTTGAGTGAAAGGTCAGGAAAATGATGTTTCTAAGCTCCAAGCCATCCAGAGTGCCTTAGTTACGCATATGCGAAGGGGGTCTAGAAATATTTAGCTGAAAGCAGATAAAAGCTCGGAGCAGGCAAAAACGGTAAGTATCATGGAGGGTGCATATGGTACTTGGTGTTTGAGATGAGAGATATGTGTAATGATGGCGGCCATTGTGAGATTATTGAGATAAGTGAGTTTACATCGGAAATGAGGCTATAGTGAGAGGGTGATGTTTGTGCCGTTATAGGAACGTTATTTAGGCTGTCTTAGAGTTGAAATGTGGTTTATCCAGTGCGGAAGAGAGTTGTAAACAGTGTCAAACATTGAAAACCGCTCGAAAATCGGTCTAAAAATGACTTTTTGGCGTTTAATGGAAGTTGTATTACAACAATGGAATTTAATACTGTGACGTCATAGTCGTCTCTTAGATAATAATGGCGGAATGGTTACTATGATGGATAATGTGAATGAATTGAAATGGTCATATCTCAGTCATTTTTCAATGAATTTTGTATTTCAAACACTCATTTGATAGGAAATTTTACGCTCTTTCAGATGCTGTCACTAAAATTTGAGTGAAAGGTCAGGAAAATGATGTTTCTAAGCTCCAAGCCATCCAGAGTGCCTTAGTTACGCATATGCGAAGGGGGTCTAGAAATATTTAGCTGAAAGCAGATAAAAGCTCGGAGCAGGCAAAAACGGTAAGTATCATGGAGGGTGCATATGGTACTTGGTGTTTGAGATGAGAGATGTGTGTAATGATGGCGGCCATTGTGAGATTATTGAGATAAGTGAGTTTACATCGGAAATGAGGCTATAGTGAGAGGGTGAGGGTTGTGCCGTTATAGGAACGTTATTTAGGCTGTCTTAGAGTTGAAATGTGGTTTATCCAGTGCGGAAGAGAGTTGTAAACAGTGTCAAACATTGAAAACCGCTCGAAAATCGGTCTAAAAATGACTTTTTGGCGTTTAATGGAAGTTGTATTACAACAATGGAATTTAATACTGTGACGTCATAGTCGTCTCTTAGATAATAATGGCGGAATGGTTACTATGATGGATAATGTGAATGAATTGTAATGGTCATATCTCAGTCATTTTTCAATGATTGTATTTCAAACACTCATTGATAGGAAAATATAGCTCTTTCAGATGCTGTCACTAAAATTTGAGTGAAAGGTCAAATGATGTTTCTAAGCTCCAAGCCATCCAGAGTGCCTTAGTTACGCATATGCGAAGGGGGTCTAGAAATATTTAGCTGAAAGCAGATAAAAGCTCGGAGCAGGCGAAAACGGTAAGTATCATGGAGGGTGCATATGGTACTTGGTGTTTGAGATGAGAGATGTGTGTAATGATGGCGGCCATTGTGAGATTATTGAGATAAGTGAGTTTACATCGGAAATGAGGCTATAGTGAGAGGGTGATGTTTGTGCAGTTATAGGAACGTTATTTAGGCTGTCTTAGAGTTGAAATGTGGTTTATCCAGTGCGGAAGAGAGTTGTAAACAGTGTCAAACATTGAAAACCGCTCGAAAATCGGTCTAAAAATGACTTTTTGGCGTTTAATGGAAGTTGTATTACAACAATGGAATTTAATACTGTGACGTCATAGTCGTCTCTTAGATAATAATGGCGGAATGGTTACTATGATGGATAATGTGAATGAATTGAAATGGTCATATCTCAGTCATTTTTCAATGAATTTTGTATTTCAAACACTCATTTGATAGGAAATTTTACGCTCTTTCAGATGCTGTCACTAAAATTTGAGTGAAAGGTCAGGAAAATGATGTTTCTAAGCTCCAAGCCATCCAGAGTGCCTTAGTTACGCATATGCGAAGGGGGTCTAGAAATATTTAGCTGAAAGCAGATAAAAGCTCGGAGCAGGCAAAAACGGTAAGTATCATGGAGGGTGCATATGGTACTTGGTGTTTGAGATGAGAGATGTGTGTAATGATGGCGGCCATTGTGAGATTATTGAGATAAGTGAGTTTACATCGGAAATGAGGCTATAGTGAGTCTAGAAATATTTAGCTGAAAGCAGATAAAAGCTCGGAGCAGGCAAAAACGGTAAGTATCATGGAGGGTGCATATGGTACTTGGTGTTTGAGATGAGAGATGTGTGTAATGATGGCGGCCATTGTGAGATTATTGAGATAAGTGAGTTTACATCGGAAATGAGGCTATAGTGAGAGGGTGATGTTTGTGCCGTTATAGGAACCTTATTTAGGCTGTCTTAGAGTTGAAATGTGGTTTATCCAGTGCGGAAGAGAGTTGTAAACAGTGTCAAACATTGAAAACCGCTCGAAAATCGGTCTAAAAATGACTTTTTGGCGTTTAATGGAAGTTGTATTACAACAATGGAATTTGATACTGTGACGTCATAGTCGTCTCTTAGATAATAATGGCGGAATGGTTACTATGATGGATAATGTGAATGAATTGAAATGGTCATAATTCAGTCATTTTTCATTGAATTTTGTATTTCAAACACTCATTTGATAGGAAATTTTACGCTCTTTCAGATGCTGTCACTAAAATTTGAGTGAAAGGTCAGGAAAATGATGTTTCTAAGCTCCAAGCCATCCAGAGTGCCTTAGTTACGCATATGCGAAGGGGGTCTAGAAATATTTAGCTGAAAGCAGATAAAAGCTCGGAGCAGGCAGAAACGGTAAGTATCATGGAGGGTGCCGTTGGTACTTTTTGTTTGAGATGAGAGATGTGTGTAATGATGGCGGCCATTGTGAGATTATTGAGATAAGTGAGTTTACATCGGAAATGAGGCTATAGTGAGAGGGTGATGTTTGTGCCGTTATAGGAACGTTATTTAGGCTGTCTTAGAGTTGAAATGTGGTTTATCCAGTGCGGAAGAGAGTTGTAAACAGTGTCAAACATTGAAAACCGCTCGAAAATCGGTCTAAAAATGACTTTTTGGCGTTTGATGGAAGTTGTATCACAACAATGGAATTTAATACTGTGACGTCATAGTCGTCTCTTAGATAATAATGGCGGAATGGTTACTATGATGGATAATGTGAATGAATTGAAATGGTCATATCTCAGTCATTTTTCAATGAATTTTGTATTTCAAACACTCATTTGATAGGAAATTTTACGCTCTTTCAGATGCTGTCACTAAAATTTGAGTGAAAGGTCAGGAAAATGATGTTTCTAAGCTCCAAGCCATCCAGAGTGCCTTAGTTACGCATATGCGAAGGGGGTCTAGAAATATTTAGCTGAAAGCAGATAAAAGCTCGGAGCAGGCAAAAACGGTAAGTATCATGGAGGGTGCATATGGTACTTGGTGTTTGAGATGAGAGATGTGTGTAATGATGGCGGCCTTTGTGAGATTATTGAGATAAGTGAGTTTACATCGGAAATGAGGATATAGTGAGAGGGTGATGTTTGTGCCGTTATAGGAACGTTATTTAGGCTGTCTTAGAGTTGAAATGTGGTTTATCCAGTGCGGAAGAGAGTTGTAAACAGTGTCAAACATTGAAAACCGCTCGAAAATCGGTCTAAAAATGACTTTTTGGCGTTTAATGGAAGTTGTATTACAACAATGGAATTTAATACTGTGACGTCATAGTCGTCTTAATATTGCGATGTTCTTAGATAATAATGGAATGGTATATTCGTCATTTTTAATGTTTTTGTATTCAAATCATTTAAGGAAATTTTAGTTTTCAATGTTAAAATTTAGTAAAGGTCAAAAATGATGTTTCAAAGCCCCAAGATAGATCTTAGCTCCTATCAAGGGGTCTAAAATTTAGCTGAAAGGGGTAAAATCAGCAGGCAAAACGGTAAGTTCAGGAGGTGCAAGGTATTTGGGTTTAGATGAGAGTGTGTTAATGAGGCGGATGTAGATTTGGATAAGTGAGTTTACATGGAATGGGGTTAATGAGAGGTGAGTTTGTGCGAGGTAACGTTATTTAGGCGTTTAGAGTTGAAATGGGTTTTAGTGGAAGGAGTTGAAACCAGTGAAAATTAAAACCCGTCGAAACTTTAAAAAGCTTTTGGCTTTAAGGGAAAGTTGTATTAAACAGGGAATTTAATACTGACCAATCGTCTTAATAATTGGGGGAAGGGTTTTAAATTA
>NW_026939048.1:0-89272 GCF_032062105.1 Saccostrea cuccullata | reverse complement strand
CACAAAATTTCATTTTTAAACCACGGCAACACCGTTCATCGAAATAAAAAACCCGATGAAAGCATTACTCCCTTAATGTTGCTTACTTGTGTGCCAAGTTATATTGAAATCAGACCAAAATTGTAGGAGTAGTAGCATTTTTAAAGAATTGCACAGAAATTTAATTTTAGTTACCAGGGAAACAGTTCATAAAATAAAAACCGATAAACTGAATTATTTATTTACGTTGCTTACTTGTGTGCCAAGTTATATTGAAATCAGACTATACCTGTAGGAGACGTAGTTTTTGAACGGGTTTGGGGAACACATCCCCTTTAGCGAGATCATCTCGCTAAATCGCGATTATCCCTCTTTAGCGGAAGAAAAAACTTTACCATAAACGGGAATTTTGTTGTTTTCGTTATAAAATAATCAAAAATCTCGTGCGTATTGAAAATCCGGGAGAAAGCTGTTTGAAGGTGAATTTATTACAAAAAACTGACAATATTGGCCAGAAATTTAAGACAATCACTGCTGCGTGTGAGAATAAGAGCAAAAACCCACGTGTAAATCGTGCATTTTTAGCGAAGGTTTCAAGATTTACAGTCATATATGGTTTTTGAAGCATATAAAATATGTACAGATATCCAAATTATATTCGTTAGGGTCTTAGCTTTCCATTCTTGTACAAAAGTTAAAAATAATGTTCTTTAGAAACCCATGAATTTGCTTAAATATTTGATCTTTGGTTACGCAAGAAGTACGGAAGCGCAACAGGGTTGTAACGTTTCTGGAAAATTAAGTCATGTTTAAAAAAAACAAGAAAATGAGAGGGATGGAATAGGGGAAAACCCATTAATTTAATGGAATATTGAAAACAAACAAATAAAAAGAGGTTTATATTGAGTTTCCCATTTTTACTATAAAATGTTAATGCATGGTAAACTTGTAAATTCAGGAAAGAATGATTCAACGGCGTCGGAAGAAAATTTGGGAAAAAAGGGGGTGGCTAATTCAAAGGAAAAAATTCAACTAAAAAAAAAAAATGACAAAAAAGAGGAAATTTCCCATTGCCCAAAACCAAAATCCTATTTCGTGCGGGTAGAAGAGGGGGGGGGGGTTAGCTTCGAACTTTTTTTTTTCAGTTAC
Organism: Saccostrea cuccullata; assembly: GCF_032062105.1. Lineage (NCBI taxonomy): Eukaryota > Metazoa > Mollusca > Bivalvia > Ostreida > Ostreidae > Saccostrea > Saccostrea cuccullata. The sequence goes on along the minus strand of NW_026939048.1, from coordinate 88,144 downwards.
CACTTACCCATCTTTTCATTAACACAGAAACGTGCCTGTTGAAAGTGTAAACATGTTACCTTGAATTAAATTTCATAACTATACGAAATTAGAGAAACAAAAATGCAAAATTGCATTGTTGAAACTACTGCTTCTAACGTGTTGTTAATATAATTTAAAAAGTATTCCCTAGGTATTCGTATTTTAATGACATAAATTCTTAATGTTTTTACCGGTGGCAAAAAAAGTTCTTGTTTGAGGACACTTTAATTGCGTTGGAAACATATGTTGGGATCCTGCATAAGTTAAAATGTGTAAATTTTAATAGGGAATCAGATACTTTCCAAAATATAGGCTATATGAAATCACAAAGACCAGGTGGCATTTTTATATTTAAAAAAAGGGGGGGGTCTTCTGAAAAATCTGCCCCCAAAAATCAAATAAATATTTTTTTAAAAAGCTAAACGATTGATTGTTATTGTTAAATACCGAGTCGGCAAAATTTCAGCAGTATTTTGGCGGCGGATGAATACTGGTAAAGACATGCTTTAATTTGAAAGAATTCATGTATCTACGAACATTGCATGGAATTCTTCGAATTTTATTACATTTTGTTATACCTTGTATTTGTTTTATTGAGTTAATAAGAGAGGCAATTGTCACCTTTAATAGCTTCCTTATTAGAAGATCGAGTCTTAATTGATCACCGATAAGACTTTCAATTAGAATGATAAAGATTTTAAAATGGTTATGACGATAGCTTTTACCATGCCTGATTAGAGTCTTGGTATATGATACATTTAAAGAAATCTAGTTGCACAGCCTACCTACTGTATTTGTTCCTAGTACCCCCCCCACCTATTCGTCCATCTACATGTACCATCTCTAGCCGTCTAAAATATCACGTTTCCAATATAACTTGCAAAGTTTGAGATAGTGCAATAGTATAAAATAAAATAATTTTTAGGGTTTATTAATTTACGTAGGACGAGAATTTAAAACTGACATTGAACGTTTTTTTTTATTTCACGGGTAAAATATACAGAAGAATTAACATATCTGTAAGAAAATCCTGGAAACTCTGACGAGTGTAGCAAAGAACCAATGAGGGCGCTTCTTACAGTAAGAAGGTGGGGCTTAATATCAGTCAATCAGGCGATATGAGAATCTATAGGTCACCAAACAGACTTCGTGTCGAGATCGTCATGCCCTTTGGAAAGTCCAAAGTGACGGACACCCCATCACTATATCATTCTGTATATACTCCTGTTTTCAAGCAGACGTATTTAAAAAAATATGGTAAACGAGCAACTACAATAACCGTATAACCGACGCAAGTTTAATTGTACTGATAATTATCACCTGTGGTCCACCGTAGGAAGGCTACGCTATTGTTCATAAATTTATTCTAATTTCCATGATTTGCAGCAGTAGAGGCAATATTTTGAAGCAAATTTATTGAGATGAGACAATAAATATTTATCGAATGGGTTAACATACTCCCGGATTTTCCTTTTTCAGAAGTTAACACGATTACAATTTGAATCGGAGTACAAATCTCGGTTTTCCGAGGTGTATTTTCTCCCGCTACAGAGGGATAACCGCGATTTAGCGAGATGATCTCGCTAAAGGGGATGTGTTCCCAACCTGTTGAAAGAATTTCATAGAAATTTCGTTTTTAGTAACCGCAGCAACATCATTCATCAAAATCAAAAACCGATATGCAGAATTATGTATCTTAGTGTAATCTACTTGTGTGCCAAGTTATTTTGAAATCGGACCAAAACTGTAGAAGTAGCATTTCGAAAGAATTTCCACACAAATTTCTATTTTTAGTAACCACGGCAACACCTTTCATCGAAATCAAAACCGATACACAGAATTATGTATCTTAGTATAGTCTACTTGTGTGCCAAGTTATATTGAAATCTGACCAAAACTGTAGGAGGAGTAGCATTTTGAAAGAATTTCACAGAAATTTCTATTTTTAGTAACCACTGTTCATCGAAATCAGAAACCGATACTATACAATTATTGCTGTTTTTTTCGGTCAATACAATGATTTAGCCATCTGAGGAGTACAATATTCACCGAGCTTGAAGGGCGAGGTGAATATTGTACTTCGAAGATGGCTAAATCATTGTATTGACCGAAAAAAACCCAGCAATAAGTGTTTTATTATATGATTCACTGATAAAATGATACAGCTCATTACTTGTTTGCATTTAATTAAGTCCCAGCCAAATACAAGAGAGAAGCAGAATCAGAACGTAAGTAAACCTTACCAGTCGTATCAATTTGGTATGTTTTTTATCAATTTTAGTCGCCCTGAAAAAAAATATAATGTCAGTCTTTTCTATAGGATAGATTTTGAAAGAAAGGAGTATTATCAGGGAAAACTGACTGCCAAAAAGTAAAAATTGTTGTTAAGTAAATGTGTTGGAGGGGGTTTCCTGCATCCCTCTTACCACACTCACCCGAAAATATATATTCGATTATGTTTTGTTCACATTAATAAAAAAAGTAATAGTCATTTAAATAGATTTCCAAAACAATTTGCATCAATTTGGAATATCTCGATCTATTTATAGATCAATGTAGAGGAAATAAATCCTTGTATTCACCTAGAACGTCACGTGCAGGTCAATACAACGTAGTATTTTTCTAACATAGTTGGATCTCAGCCAATCAGAGAGATGGAAATTATTCAATCATATAATAAACAGAATTATGTATCTTAGTGTAGTCTACTTGTGTGCCAAGTTATATAAAACTGTAGGAGAAGTAGCATTTTGAAAGAATTTCACAGAAATTTCTATTTTTAGTAACCATGGCAACACCGTTCATCGAAATCAAAAACCGATATACAGAATTATGTATAGTCTACTTGTTTGCCAGTTATATAACATCAGTTAAAACTGTAGGAGGAGTAGCATGACAACAGTTTCTATTTTGGGTAACTAAACACCAAAAATCAAAATCCCAATTTGTGTTAAGTATCAATTCCAACAATATGGCCTACAAGAGATAACATTCCAATCTCTGAGTTCACAACTAAGTCCTTTTTACTTTTGCTTTTCCTTGTCTCTTTCCCTATGGTACATGTAAACAGACCCCGAACATGTTCCTCCATGACAGAATTCTTTGTCCACAATATCATTATGAAAAAGAGAACCCTTGAGCAAAGTACCTACATCATTAAGCAAAAACTTGGGGATGAGCATACTTGCCTGGAATATCACAATACTGGGCACAAAGAGCTAAAGAATTGAGAGCATTCATTCACTATCAAATAAATGAGGGGCGTGGATTGCCATCTTTTTTAACAACTGGTAGCTTTGTTGAATTCCATTTCAAAGCTCTACACAGGCTTCTACAGATGTACACTTATGAAACTACTGGAGAACAAGAGATATTTGTAAAACACATATGCCCACCCACCCCCACCCCCAAATTGGAATTTTTCAAAGTCCAAAAGGGCATAACTCTGTCAAAAATGATGCGACAGTACCCAAAACAAAACTTGACTTAGATATTCATCTGATATATCTGTATACTAAATTTCATTTCAGTATGTGCAACCTCTGCGAAGAAAATGAACAGAAACTGCAAATAATTGGAATTTTTCTTAGTCCAAGGAACATTACTCGATCAAAAATGGCGCGACCGTACCCAAAACAGAACTTGACTTTGATATTCTTCTGATATATCTCTATGCCAAATTTCATTTCAGTATGTGCAACGGTTGTGAAGAAAATGAACGGAAACTAAGTGGACCGAGAGAAAGACTGACCGACCGACAGACAGCAGCAATATAGTGAAAATGCATTATTTCTTTAAAAATCTTCTTCTCTGCTCCTGGGTATTAAATAAACTAACTAAGTACATAGTTATGATGAGAAAGAATGCTTCTTCCAAAATTGTGAATTTCTTGGCCCCAGGGTCAGGGGTTCAAGTGTTAGGGCGGGGCTCTATTGATTATATAGTGAAAATGCATTGAATCTCTGAAAATCTTCTTCTCTGCTCTGGGGTATTAAATAAACAAGCTAAGTACATAGTTATGATGAGCAAGAGTGCCTCTTTCAAATTTGTGAATTTCATGGCCCCAGGGTCAGGGGTTCTGGTGTTAGGGCGGGGCTCTATTGATTATATAGTGAAAATGCATTGAATCTCTGAAAATCTTCTCTGCCCTGGAGTATTATATAAACTAACTAAGTACATAGTTATGATGAACAAGAGTGCTTCTTTCAAATTTGTGAATTTCATGGCCCCAGGGTCAGGGGTTCTGGTGTTAGGGCGAGGCTCTATTGATTATATAGTGAAAATGCATAAAATCTCTGAAAATCTTCTTCTCTGCTCCTGGATATTAAATAAACTAACTAAGTACGTAGTTATGATGAGCAAGAGTGTCTCTTCCAAATTTGTGAATTTCTTGGCCCCAGGGTCAGGGGTTCTAGTGTTAGGGCGGGGCTATATAGATTATTCAGTGAAAATGCATTATTTTTAAAAAAAATTTCTCCTCTGACACTGAGTATTAAATAAACTAACTAAGTACATAGTTATAATGAGCAAGAGTGCCTCTTCCAAATATGTTAATTTCATGGCCCCTATATCAGGGGTTTAGCTATTTGGTGTAAGGAGAGGGGGCTCTACATTACATTAATTCTTTGAAAATCTTTTCTTTTGCTCCTGGGTATTATGCCAATGCTCTGGGTTTCTATATTTATGTCGAAGAAAGGTGCATCTAGCAAAATGGTTAATCTCATGCCCCCTGGGTCAGGGGTATCTGGGGGGGGGGGGGGGACATAGTCTGAAAATAAATGATGAATGCTTTGAAATCTACTCATTAGTATTAATCAACCATATTTGATGAAATAACATTTATGATGATAAAATTTTGAAATATGTGGCCCCAGGGTCTGTGGTTCCTGTGGGGTGGGGTGCACAATTGCATGGTTTAGAATGGAAGTGCATTTTTCTCTTAGTTACTCTGATCTACTTATGGGTGTTCAGTGACTATCTAGTAAGCATTGCTAAGTGTATAATTATGATAAGCAATAGTGCCTCTTTCAAAATCGTGATTTTCATGGCCTCTGGTTAAAACACAAACTAAATTCAATTGTTGGAAAGTTGTTACATTATACTCAGGTGACCTATAAGGCCCGTGGGCCTCTTGTTCAATTTTACAAGCCATTCCCCATGTTTTTGCTCATTATCTTGAAATAAGAACTCAAAATTACTTTCGAGAAGCCATGAGCCCTGTATTTAAAGTAAATACATACTGGTACAGACAGGAATTTGCAAAGTAACGTGGAATGGGCCAATGGCATGGTTTGTGTTGGCGTTCTGATAGGGAACCACACACTTTACTGTGCACACTTATTGAAAGAGGTCTTTCAGATGATGATTGTGCAGAATATCTCTCAAACTGGGCCAGATAGACTCTTGGAATGACAGCTTCCCATCCCGCTGGTAAAGATGAAAAAGGAAACTCAAAGAAAGACATTTGGCCCCTACCCTGAAGGATCAGCTCCTCCTCCACCAGAAGAGAAAAATCCTCTTTTAAAGTTACTTACGGATGTTTGTGAATCTCAGGAATCTTTACTAGAAGACCATCTCATTTTATCAAACAGAATTAATATTCATTGATATTCCGATTAGTCTTTAAATTCCCAAGCATAGAGGGAGATCACCAAAGCGGGTGTGTAGTATGGAGTTTGGAACAGAAGACAACCCTGGTAAAACTCTTAAGTTGTAAACCTGCAGTTGTCCGAGATAAAAATAGCTTATTAAGACTAGAATTGGAGCGAGATCATCCGCACATTGTCCAGCATTCCCGATACCATACTCAGGGTTGGAGAGCTAATGGTGATGTCTGAATCGTTCTTTCTGAAAAACAATCCAGATAATCCCTCTGCTGATGAAATAATTGCTACAAAACGATATGTCTCTCGTTATGCATGTAAAGGAAACAAGCCTACAGGAGCACTTGTTGACCTTTTTCATAATCTAGCTAACAACCAAAATGAAAATCCTGGTGCCAATGCCAAAAGTACCTGTACAAAACTGCTTATGAATACTGTTAAACGGGACCTTTCTAGTGTTGAAACCTCCTTGTCTTCGACTTTTCCGTTGCAGTCATCAATGAATCTCTCAGGTTCTAGGGTTCTTTAAAAACTGGTTCTACTGTCACACGACATACACGTCTTGATAAAGACCTTTAAAGACATGAAAATGATAAAAGTTCCTGGTACCACTTCATTTGCAAGTCTGGAAAAGTCCCAGTTATTTCTGGCAGTCAAATTAGAGCCACGTGGTCCCTAAATGAAGATTATTGTCGCACTATGATACTGCTCCATATGCCAAACTGGAGAAACATTGATGAATTAAAGGATAACAACAGCAGATTTACAACAGTTACAAATTTTCACAAACTTTCTACCTTCTGAATTTTGTCCAAATTTTGTAAGGGCAGATGTTGAAAGGGCAAGACGGCATGAAGAGCCTGATGCGTCAGACTCAGTCCCAGAGGAAGATACTGAGAATTCACATTCAAGTTCCCAACAACCTGAATGGATTGACCTCCTTGCGCCAAATCCTGAGTTTGATTATGAAAATCCAGATTTAAGATATAACGACGGAGGACCAGATTATGACTAGACTAGGGAGTCCATTTCTTACCTTAATGAAAAGGCATCAAATTAATTGAAAACCTCAATGTTCAAACTGCAGAAAATGTTTCTAGCAATACATTAGATCTCCCAATGTGTCTTATGAATTTTTGCATGATGAGCAAACATTTGCTTACAACATATTTATGAATGCTCTCTTAAAATATAAAAATCAGTCTTCAAATTTTCAGCCTCTGAGGATGATTGTTGCTGGTACTGCAGGTTCAGGGAAAAGTTTTCTTATAAAGTGACTTGTAAGTGACCATCAGAGAGCTCTTTCATTCGAACAATGCTGTGCGAGACCTCTGTCCTACGGGTAACAGTGCAAATCTTATTTCTGGTGTCAAATTACACAGTTTTCATTACATTCCAATTGGGACAAAATCTGCCAAGGAAATGACACCCCCAGTGAAAACTACACTGGATGGAATATATTTGTCGCTATGCTATGAGTATGGGTTCTATGTCTTCTTCATCATGTGGTGGTGTACCAGTGGTTGTTTTTCTTGGCGATGATGTTCAACTCCCTCCTGTTTGTGATTCTCCTGTCTAAAACTGTAAAAGCACTAAGCCTACTTCACTTCATGGTGCACTTGTCTGGAAAGAACTTCAAACTGTTGTCACTCTTTCAAAATACCATTCGTCAAAATAAAAGCCAGATAAAACAAAGAGGCATTACTTGCTTTACGAAATAATAATTTGTCATATTCACAAGCTAAATGGCTTCAAAATTTTCAATGGGATTCCTCAAAATTATAACTCATGGCCAATCATTATTGGACAGAATGACACAAAATGGTTTATTTGTTTCTCCTATCCATGCTGAAGAATGGGAACACAATAAACAGAAACATCTAAAGGTCAATGAAATTTCTACCATTTCCAGAATCAAATCAATAGACCAAGTACACTGGTCCTCCATTTATTGACAGCCATCCAAAACTTGTGCCAGTTGTTGCTGTTGCTGCTTTAATTGTAAAAGGAAACAAATACCACTTACAAGTAGGTCAGGATGGGGAATCATTATTAATCGCTTCCAAGGCATGACAATAGGTGATGGAGACGCAAGCAGATATACTGTCATCTATCCTGAAATAACGCCTTTGAGTCCAGAAATCCTGGAGCATTATTTGTAGCTCTATCCCGAGCAAAATCTGCTGGTGGTGATGAAGTAGATCCTAACTTTGATTGGCATCCCCATGTCCTAGTTAATGAAGACCGACTCTGCCTAAAAGTTTGCAAAGATACCATGAAAACCCGCACGAAGGAAAGTAAAAGGCAACAAATGCTTATAGACACCACCAAAAGTACTTACTCTCATCTCTTGCAAAAAATTAATTTCCTTTATGAAGAATAAAACTCTTCTCCATAGATCTTTTGCACATTAACTCATGTGCGGGTGACATGACAGTCGCCGACCCCCTATAGTTTCTGTGATTGCAGACCCTTAGTTTCTGTGACTGCCGACCCTTAGTTTCTGTGACATTCTTAATGCAATACAAAATCTTTAATAATAGATTTTAAATGGGCTGCATATTTTTGTCCCCCACTTTCGAGAAAGTGAGGGGACATTGAATCTCATTCGTCTGTCCGTCACAAAACTTTAACCCTGCCCATAACTTTTGATTTAGTGGAGCTATGACTTTCATTTTTCACAGGTGTATTCCTTGTTACAAGACCTTTCTTTGGGTACCCCCAAATATGACCTTTTGACCATGACCTTGGAGTTTGACCAACTTTAACACAAAAATTCCTAACTTTTACTTTGGTCATAACTTTTGAATGGTAAGTACTAAGACTTTCATATTTCATATCTGTATTCTTTGTAGCAAGACCTTTCATTGGATACCAACAACTTTGACCTTGGAGATTCCCATACTTATGAAAAAACTTTATCCTTGACCACAATTTGAATGGTTAGGGATAGGGCTTTCATACTTCACATCTGTAATTCTTGTGGGAAGCCCTTTCATTGGATACCAAGAACTTTGACCTTGACTTTGGACTTTCATATTTCACCTATGTATTCTTTGTGCCAAGACCTTTCATTGCATACCAACAACTTTGACCTTTTGACATTGGAGATTTCCGTACTTATGAAAAAACTTTAACCTTGACATACCGTTTGAATGGTAAGGGCTAAGGCTTTCGTACTTCAAATATGTAATCCTTGTGAGAAGACCTTTCATCATTGGATACCAAGAACTTTAACCCTTTGACCTTGACTTTGGAGTTGAACTACTTTAAAAACCTTAGCCATAACTTTTGAACGGTTAGGGTTAGGGTTTTCATCCTTCATATATGTATTACTTGTGACAAGACCCTTTCACATGGGAGTTTTACCTACCTTTCAAAAATTTATCCTCTACTATAACTTTTGAACAGGTGGTGCTAGGGATTTTGTATTTCACAATCATATTTCTTGTGAGAAAAACCCTACTTTGGGTTATAACATATTTAATTTGCATTTAAGAAAAGTTTAATCTTCGTTATGTTACCATACGGGGTCATCATTGTTTCATAAACACATCTTGTTCCTAATATATTGAGAGGAGAAAGGGCTTTCATATTTGACATGTGCATTACCTATGACAAGATAATTCCGAGCATGCTATGATTTCTTACCCATTGACCTTGACCTTCACGATTGATATCATTTTTTTAAAAATCGACTTCAATGATAATTTCTAAATACCTGAAATATGATAGAGTGTTCATATTAGATACAACTAGCTGAAATCCCGCGCAAGCGTGGGGGAAATTAATTTTTTTTTTTTTACTGCTAACAGAACTATTTCAAAAACTATCTTTCATATTCTATTGACAGTTTATTACACAGGAATATAGCATGACGAAATACTTCAAAGTCCCGCAATTAGTTTAGGAACAGAAATATATAAGAAAAATACATTTCCTAGTATTTTGGGGGTATTTTTTTACTTCTACAAATATCAATTTCATTAAAGGCCTCTTCTTCTTACGTTATAAAGCAACTTTAATCTGTTGTACTATGTTATACATCATGTACTACAGGTGCTCATTGACATTTTCTCTTTACATGTTAGAAACTTTATTTTAGTACAATTTAAGCTATATTTTTGCTTCAAGTTATTATACTTCAGATGATCTGTTTCCATTTACATCACGGATAAGAAAATGGATGTGCACATTTACTTATAAATTGGTCAGCATTTTAAAATATTGAAAAAAGAACTTAGTTTTCATTCCAAATGTACATACAGGCCTAAATGTATGAATAAGTGTTAAAAATAAAAGACTGTATGTAGAAAATCAACTGAAATGTATGCATCAAAGAACACAAGAACATATTTTTAAAAGCATTCAAGTAAATTTTTCAAAAATCAAACTGTACAATTTTGTATATCTAAACAAACAACCATGGGCCATTAATCGACATTTATTTATAAAACATGAGCACAACTTACTAAGATATATTCACAAACTCATTGTGTTACCAGTTTCTTTACATTCATTTCCATGTTCATTCATGATAAACAATCGCCTCGGTTTTCTTTTAGATGCCACCTGACTTTCTAGAACTTTCAACAAATAGCGAGATGACATAAACCGAAAGGATTTGCACATTTTGTTTTTTAATCAATGACAACAGCTTATTTCTTTTATATCACTTAAATCAAGTTTGGATTGAAAAATTTACTAATGAGGTTTTATGAAATAAATAAGCGCTTGCTTGTCGTCAGTTTTTTTTTTAAATGCCAGTTACTTAGATCTGCCACCACTTTACTCTCTTCGGTGCTATTTCGAGGCTGTTAATGGAAAATGAAAGTTGACTTTTAATTAAATTTACGATAATTACTATGCGAGTGAAATCTGAATATAGTTTACGGACATCACCTTACACCTAGTGTATTCCTACAGGCTTAAGGAAGAACTCTTGTGCAGCCGTTTCAGAGTTTATTTGCAAGAATTGTTAATTTATAAGTATAGATATGTCATAAAAAATAACATCTCTTCCACAAAGACACCGAAAGCGGGGGACCACAATTCTTTGAATTTGTTTTGTTCTTTTTCTTTGTTAGAATATCATTGTAACATGAAAGAATTCTTCCTAAAAATCAGAATTTGATGCAAGGATGTCCATAAGCACTAATAATACTCAGGCCTACACAAATAGAAAACTGTGTAAAGACCTTTTCTCATCTTTTGCAAAAGCTTTTCCTGTATGAAGAACATAGACCTTTAGCACAGTTAATCAATAGGGTGTGGGTGACATGCCAGTCGCTAACCCTGAGTTTCTGTGCCTTATGTGTAATTCTACTTTATATTTTAAATGTAATTCTTTAAATGAAGACTTCATAATTTCCTCTCAATGTTAATAAATTAAGACTTTGTCTTTAACCTGAAAAAGCATGTTACAAAAACAAAGTAGTAAAGGAAGACAATGAAATTACTTGGGATGCCATTTCCAATCAAATACTACAAAATATCATACAATTCTATTGTTACGTTAGTGTACAATTACTACTTTACTTTAAATACAGTTAAACATGCTCATAAGTGCTTGGGACGAATTTGCTTTGTTATCAGTGGTTATAATCGTAATTGGTTATATCCGTTAAGTTTTCAATACATTTTAAAGGTTTATTCCCTGAACATCTACTCCCTAAATAAACAGTATAATTATCACACTCAATTAAGAGGCCCTCTGAGGGGTACAGGTGGAGTTAACCTGTGTTTCTTGATTCAACATTCTGAATCAGATAAATTTATTCATTTTTCTGATAAAGAATATGTACCAAACCACAATTTATTTGATTAAATAACTATAATTCAAGACACCAAACAAGTGTTTTTTCATATAAATATTTTTATGTTTATTTCAGTACATTTCATTACAAGCACTATGACACAATATATGTAAAGTGATAACAAATTTTATTTTTAATTTTTAAAGAATGGCTGAGATATGCAAAAGACAGAGATGGGGGGCGGAAAAAAAGAGCGGACAAGAAAAGAAGGGAGGAGGAGGCTAGGGATAGGGAAGAGGAGACAGAGGAGATTGGGGAGAGGAAAAGTGGCAGTGTCCAACTTTTTTTGTGTTAGAAGATAATTTTATTTTCCAAAGTCATGGGGAATGAAAAACAGTTTGCTGTAAATGTCAATTCGTTATAGGCATTTTCGCTATAAGCGTGTTTTAGTGTAATAAGTTTTCATTTTCTTTGCAGAACATGCGGCACATAATTTTTGCCCTGGATTCAAGAGGTGCAAAACTGCAAAATTATCTGCAATTCAAAGAACCATTTGATTTTTCTTATACATATCATGTCATTGTTCGACCAGGTGGTAAAATTTGCCACATCAGAACTCTTGTTGATCAAAATATATCGAATTATTCAATTTAACAAATTGCATAAGATATGGGTTGTTATTTTCTGCTGGAATTTGCAATTTGACAAAGAAAGTCATCCATGCACATGGTAAAGAGATTGAATACATTCAATCTCATGAAAATGAGCAGTCCATTATATCTGAATTTAAAGATTTACTAATACATTTCCAATCACCCATTTTCAATATTTCCAATGGAAAATTACAGCAGTCTGTTTATTCTCTAGAGGACAGAAAAGTGCAACAAAATAAAATTAGAGGAAGATTTAAAATTAATTCTTCCTTAAGTGAATTAACAACCCCTGTAAGATGGGACAGGGATCTGCTTATTTGTTTCACAAAAAAATGTGGTAGAAAAAACGACAAAGTTAAAAAAAAGTTGTCAAAACATCATACAAGGCTTTGTACGATGGAGTCCATTCAAATGAAAAACTTTCAAACAAATGATATTATTTCATGCTTTAGTCAGTTACAAACAGCATACAATTTGTAAATCAATTAGAAAAAGCAAGTGAAACTGAATCAGATATCGACACGCAAGAATCTTTATGAGAAATTAACTTTGAAAGATTATGAATTCATTTAAACTACATAATTCCATTTTTCTAAAGAATATTAATATATCAGAATCAGAATATATATCAGAATTAATGTCATAAAAATAAATATTTCTTTAGACACTGAAAGCAAAATAACAGTAAAGAGAAGAATTCTGCAGTTTTTGAGGCATATGCAAAGGTCAGTGCAGATTTCAGCTGTAGAAATGATTATTTAGATCAAGACAGCTTTTAAAGGCTCCGCATTCACTAATGGTCACACCGTCTGAACATATTAAATGGTAAAATAAATTCGTTTTTTTAAGCATCTTGTTACAGCGCTGCCTCTAAAGTATTCGCAGAATAACAAAATGGCGGATTTTCTTTTAAAGTTTCAATTTAAAAAAATGATTCTTACCAAACTTTAAAATTGGTCGAGTATTGATCAAATTTAGAGTCATCTCCCGTTTCCTTATCACATGAACAATGACCTAATCTGATGACGTATCAATGTTTTTGTCTTCTTCTTTAAATCATCGGTGATTTCCCACATGGGACACAGGTCAAAAGAAATAACTGGTTGTTGATATAAAACGAGAGGGGCACAGGAACTGTAAAATTGAGAAGTTGTTGAATTTGTCGGAGTCGACAATTACATTTGTAGTTCTAAATGGTAAAGATTTACTACCAAGGGAAATGTTGAAAATTTGGAACGACTTTACTTTACCAGTCCCCAGAAAAACGCGCTAAAATGTAGTGTCGCCGAAGGCAACTTCGGTATATATGAGATCGCGTGAGCGATAGAAAAAAATTAAATACGTGATTATTTTGGCCTCTTGACCCCCAAATCGAATTCTACGATTAAAAGTTTAATTGTAAACTTCGTTTTTAAACGAAATTTTAGCCTCGTTCTCTCAAAAAAATGTGTTTATTCATGGAAAATTCGACATACAATAATTCTGAACGATGCGCGTGCGGCGCATGCTTAGTGTCTTTTCTTTCGGACTTAGCCTTAGATCTGGGGACCTATAAAATATAGTCTACCCAATAAGAAAAACGCGCTAAGTGGCTATATGAAACGAAAATTATGTCATTAGTACGATTGCTTGACCTTTTGTTAACATTTATGTGAGAGTTTTACCACTTAGTAATTTTACCGGATATTTAGTTTATTAGTTGATGATTTATTGTTCATCTTTAAATTGTTAGACGTCAAATTTTGGTTAAGTTATAAGTTTTGTTTAAATCTCGGGAGCACTCTGACTTAAAAGCGAATACTACTGATACAGGCTAATTAAAGGTGTGGCTACCTTTTGGAGGGTGAGAAAAAAGGCAGCATTCTGTAGAATTATGTAGTCGAATTGAACATGAGGGCGAGACGCTCCTGTAACGTGACGTGACATACTTAACTTGACGTTACGTCGAGGTCTCCCCGGCTTTTACAACTATCCATGTTCAGAAAGCTCGTGTTACTGCATTGGTTATTGGAATGTGGTGTAATTTTCCAGTACTGTTGCATAATGTTTCTATATTATATTTATAAATATGTCTATTGCTTGCTTTCATCAAATCACGATAAAATTTAAGAAAGAAATTCCAAACTTTTGGAACAACCCTCATATGTTGCAACCACTATTGAAATAACGACCACTATTGAAATAATTATATCAATAGTGGTTGAGAGTGCATTTCAATAGCAAACATAGTTAGTAACCACTATTGAAATACAACCACTATTGAAATAATTATATCAATAGTGGTTGAGAGTGTATTTCAATAACAAACAAAGGTAATAACCACTATTGAAATAATTATTTCAATAGTGGGTGAGATTCATTTCAATAACAAACATAGGTTGCAACCACTATTGAAATAATGTTCACTTTTGAAATAAAGATATCAATATGGATTAAATTATGGTTTTAGTTTTGAAGTATTTTCAGCAACTATTAAAATAATTATTTAAATCACTTTTGAAAATATTATTTCAATTACTATCTAAATCCTCATTTCGCAGTACAGTTAAGGTGCGCAATGGAAATATCGACTAAATTTTGTATTTAAAAATGTATTCGTAATCGGGATGGCGATTATTTTTAGTAAATTATTTATATCGGATAATTGTAATTATGATTAACAACTATACTGGACAAAAAAAGTTAAGGATCATCAAATTTAATATGTTTTACAAATACTGTATCATAGAAAACAGAATGCAGTTTTAATTCTAGTATCATATTTTAAATTTAAAAAATGAAAATTAAACATTGGATGTGATAAATTTGTTTGAACACACGATATGAATTGTTCATTACGGTCACTTTAGAATTCAGCATGTTGGGGGTAGACCTGAAAATGAGATTTTTTTCCGAAGAGTAAACTTACGTCACTAAAGTGATTGACCTCCCCGCAAGGCCCTGCAACGCAGACCCATGGTGCCCGTCAGCCGTCCAAGGCTAGCCTGAGGGATCTGTTGCCATTCCTCCTGCAATGCTGTCTGAAGCTCCCATCGATTTTGGGGAAGTGTAAGCAAACTGAAATGCATTGCTAAAGAATGTCCCAGGCATGTTCAATTAAGTTCCGGTCTAGAAAACGACTTGGCGGGTCCATACGCTAAGTTGTTTCACTTTCCATGTACTCGTTTACGATTCGGACTCTATGAGGTCGAGCATTATCGTCCATTGAGATGAAATCCTCCCCCAGAGTACATACAATACGTCTAACAATAGGATGAAGAATATCATTTCGGTATTTCAAACCTGTCAGGTTGCGTTCCAAAATGTGCAAATCAGTTCTGCAGTCAATACTTATGCCTGCCTAAATCATCATCAAACCTCCATTTACTCTGAATTGCTCAGAAATGACACAATTACCATATCTTTCCCCATTTGCAATCCCAACAAGTCTTCTGTTATCATGGATGTCAAAACAAAATTGTGACTCGTTTGAGAAGAGAACAGAACACCAATGACGTTATTGCCAAATTTTTGTGTTCTGTTACCCACTGTAGTGGATTTCTGCAGCACTCTAATTTTAATACAGGACGTGCGGCTGGTCGGCAAGCCTTGAGGTTTGCTTCCAGAAGTCTGTTTCAAACTATTTGAGTAGAAATCCGCCTGTCCGTTGCTCTCTGATGCCCAGTTTTAAGCTAAAGAGCACTTTGGAAGCGGTGCGTCTCAGGAAAATTGGCCAAATAACGATCCTCACGGACTGCCGTTAACCTCGTACGTCCCGATTTTAGACTTTTTTGACAATTTTCTGCCAGTGAATATCGGTTCCATAACCGTTAATTCCGCTTTTGGAAAGATAAATCTCTCTGCAACGTGACGTTGCGTTTTGCCAGCTTCCAGCATCCAAGCTGCCATGGAGTGTTCGCCCATACTCATATGCCTCCTAATAGCGTCTTATCACCAGTTCTGGCCAGATATACTGATATATTCCTATGTTCACTAAAGAAAACCCTCTTTGATACTTTTATGCTTCCATTGTTCCACTTACTTTTATAACGCCACGTACTTTCTTGACCAATATGTCCCAAAACTCAATAAACATGTGTGACTAGAGTATCGAATCATCTTAATGACATGTTTTTAAAACTACTTAAGCCTTGTTGTTACATAAATTCATGGGTATGAAAAAATTATTCTTGTGAAAAAATATGATCCCTAACTTATTTTCCAGTATACATATCGAGGACGATTATATTTTACATTTAGACTAGTCACGTGATGCAGCAGTCACGCGATTTTAGCACATTGACTTGAAGTATTGATGTTACAGATGAATATCACTAGTGCAAGGGCATAACCAAGTTAAATTTTCAAGTTTAGTATATAAATATTTCCAACACGCATTGTAGTTTCTAAAAAGTGCTGCGATCCTGACTAAATTCTGCTATTTCATTGTTAAAATCATACCTGTATGACCGAATGCTGTATTTTTTGCTGGTCATCGGCATGAAATATTGATATAATTAAATTGTTTTTAAGATTTCATCAGGATCGCAGCACTTTTCAGATACCTTAATAGTTCTATAGTTGAAATGTAAAAGCTTACTTTGATCCATACAGTGTATGCCCTTGCACTAGATCGATTTTATATTAAGACCCCCCACATTACCCTCCGAAGTACTTGCCTTCAAATATACGGCAGTGTCAATTGAATACGTTCAATGTACAGAAAATATATTAATAAAATAGTGAAGAAGTCATTAAATTCAAGTTTTTGGCCCATAGAATATCTGTAAATAATATTTTACTTAATTAGAGAATACATATTTTGTTGAGAAAATATTACTTGATCTGTCTCTCACTGCATACAAACTACGTCACGTTGTAAGAAATGACGTCATATTGACAAGTGTATTGCGATCAGTGACTTGTTTATAACTTGGTATATGGGATTTAACTAAAGACAAAATAACACGCTGTAGTAAGTTTTTATGTAGTTTGATGATTTCTTACTGGTTTTTTAGCAGATAAACTCATTTTGTGGTATTTTAAAGAAATGTTGTATGACGTATATTGTGTATTATGTCATAGTCAAGTTTTCCCGTACAAATTAGGCTCCGCCTCCTTTTTGTAACCTTAACTGTGCTGCGTTAAGGACAGATGATACAAACAAAATATGGATGCCTGGATTGGTACATGTTTTTGGTCTGATTTCATTGAAAATGAAGCAAATAATAAATTTCTAGAATATTAAGAATTTGTAAACCTTCTTTGATGTTCAAAATTCTGCCTCACTAAAACTATCCTTATTAATTCGTACACTTTAATTATTAATCTATATATTTTTCACTCCAAATCCAATTTTGTGAAATTTAGGGAAAAAAATTAAAAATTACGCGGTGAAACTTTTCTTTCAACATTGGTCGTATTTCAATAGTGGTTGAAACCTATGGTAATCATATTGAAATGCACTCTTTCCCACTATCAAATAATTATTTCAATAGTGCTCTTATTTCAATAGTGGTTATTACCTATGTTTGTTATTGAAATACACTCTCAACCACTATTGACATAATTATTTCAATAGTGATTGTATTTCAATAGTGATTACTAACTATGTTTGCTATTGTTATGCACTCCCAACCACTATTGATATAATTATTTCAATAGTGGTTGAATTTCAATAGTGGTTACTAACTATGTTTGTTATTGAAATGCACTTTCAACCACTATTTATATAATTATTTCAATAGTGGTCGTATTTCAATAGTGGTTACTAACTATGTTTGCTATTGAAATGCACTCTCAACCACTATTGATCTAATTATTTCAATAGTGGTCGTATTTCAATAGTGGTTACTAACTATGTTTGCTATTGAAATGCACTCTCAACCACTATTGATATAATTATTTCAATAGTGGTCGTATTTCAATAGTGGTTACTAACTATGTTTGATATTGAAATGCACTTTCAACCACTATTGATATGATTATTTCAATAGTGGTTGTATTTCAATAGTGGTTACTAACTATGTTTGCTATTGAAATGCACTCTCAACCACTATTGATATAATTATTTCAATAGTGGTCGTTATTTCAATAGTGGTTGCAACACTCATATCTGCTTGACAAAATACTGGAATATGTAAATAATTGTCAGTCCATTTTTTTTTTATTCCTGGGATGTTGTAACTGGAAATGAATAACCTCTCCGTCAATATCCGGTAATTACTGTTCTCTGGCGCAGATACTCTCAAGCGTCCTCGGGGGGTGTCAAGACGGGCACATTTAAATCTACAGCTTTTTCAGCCAATTCCCGAAGTTGGTACACATTATAATCGCTAACAGTCATTCCCGTTCAATATATAGGACTGTTTATCTTCTTCTCGACGATGTGTCCCAGCTCCGCATCAACTGGAGTGTTATTCCGCGCCTTTAAAATAAAAGAGTTCCTATCTCGAAACTGGCGGGTTCCACTTGCTCTATTTTTTCACTATATTTTAACTCATTTAAGCGGCCAATGTTCATGTTTATAAAATTTTAGAATATCTACAAGAAACGGATTATTGCAGTAAAATTTAGAATAAAATTATAAAAACAATTTTAATGAGAAATACATGAACATATCTCAATTCAATTTTTTAACGGTATATACAATATTTTTAACAGTTTATATATGTATTAAAATTTTAAGTCCGTCGGACGGGACGTTAAATGATGACCCGTGTCAAGGATGACAAGTACAACTTCCTTGGCACGTAAAAGATTGATTATCTGGAGTTCGAAAAGAGTAGCCTCACTAGTGGCCGCCAGAGAAACCAAACACTTTCAAAGACTGATTATTTAAACTTGTAGTTCGCCGAAACATGGCCGACTAGGCGTTAAACAGTATACAATCAATGAACCAATCATTAATTACAATTTCACCCGAATTTATCATTAAGAACTACTTTTCTGACGTATTCTGAGTAAAAATCAAGCATTGTGTTGAAAATTAAATGAAATGGAAGGCTGGAAGAGGACAGTCCTCTCTCTTAAAGATAAGACCAAATTAAAGCTATTGAGTCTAGAAAACAAGCCTTGTCTCTACGAAATGAACGGAGATTTTTAAAATTAATAATTGGTTAAAAAGAAAACACGAAGTTTTAAAAACTGTCGACCCTGAGAGGAAAAGAAATCGTCCCATTACAAGGAATGAGAAAAGAAATGATCTGTGTTGGATATAGTTGGATGCCACACCAACAAACAAGTTAATGAAACATAAATGCCAAGAGTCGCGTATGAATATCATTGCGCAAGTCCTTTGGTCGATACAATGACCTATTCTGCAAATACAATCTATCACGAAGTCAAATGCTGAAAGACGTTTTTCATACTTATCGAGCCATTATTTACATACTGAACCCTATTTCCCCAAAATAAGTTGTTTTAAAATATATAGAATTCCGTCCGTCAAAAGTGTCAATGTCCTTCCGCTGTCTCCGTCCGTCTGTTACGCTTTTGGGTACCCATCTCTTATAACTCTCTCAATTTTTTTTAACTTTATTACATATTTTATCCTATTTTACTTTTTGATCAACATATTTTGTACAGCAAAACATGGACTTTGCCATTATAATAACAATACCTCTAGTTTTAAAATTTGAAACCCGACCCCCCCAATTTTATTAATACAATGTAGTTTGCTTATAATAATTAATAAAAACCAAAAAAAAAAAAATTGCAAGCATTTGTGAAGTCAGGAGACAATGTGTTTGGGGCCGGTAACATACTTTATTTGATTTTGCCTAAAAACTTGATATATACAAAATTATTATCAGTAATTACCTTATATCGTATAAGAAAACAGAAGAAAGATATTTTCTGATTTACGTGTAAATATTTATTGTTAAATGTCTCTTTAAATATAATGAAGGCAATTTAAATTGTCCATGAGTTGATGTGAATAAAATTTTTACATTTTAACTCCACCGGAAAGGTATGAAGTTTTAATGTGTGTAAAATTCTCGAATGGATTATAAACTGGAAAAAAGACAACCAATAATAAAATAATGGACTCAAAAAGTATTATACTTTTCAAAATAAATAATTTTTTTTTCACACGGCCTACAATCAGGGAAAATGTCTTTTGACATTTCATTCGTCGAGTGATGTCCCTGCCATTCCTTTCCCATGACCACATTAAAGAAACATTTGAGAAACTTGCATCAAGACACCAGATTAAGCTTTTCAACCAATCATCAACTACGTCTACCGACCGACGGTCTGGAGGTGCTGTCTGGTGTGTGTTTATGACGGCCATCAGAAGAAATAACGATAACTAGGGATGACACAGGTGATTCAACTCCAATTTCACTGTGGAGATGTATGCAGAAGTCATGGATATCTCTGTACAACATAATACTGGTGGCAAAGGACATAGGACAAACTGAACAATTACAAATGTAATTGATAATTACTGCAAGCTACATGGTTGGGAGTACAGAAAAATAAAATAAGTTCCACCCGTGCATTTTGAGTTTATTGTTTGTTTGCTGTTTAACGTCCCTCTCGGTAATTTTTAGCTCTACTGGTCAGAGACCAGAAGAGCTTATGCGATAGTAATGCGTCCGGCGTCCGTCCGTCTGTCTGTTTGTCTGTCCGTCTGTCTGTAAACAATTTTTCAAAACGCTACTCCTCCTACAATTTTAGTCTGATTTCAATATAACTTGGCACATAAGTAGACTACACTAAGATACATAAAATAGTGCATCGGTTTTTGATTTCCATGAACGGTGTTGCCATGGTTACTAAAGTAGTATTTTTTGAGAAATTCCTTTAAAACGCTACTCCTTCTACAGTTTTGGTCTGATTTCAATATAACTTGGCACACAAGTAGACTACACTAAGATACATAAAATAGTGCATCGGTTTTTGATTTCGATGAACGATGTTGCCATGGTTACTAAAAATAGAATTTTCTGAAAAATTCCTTTAAAACGCTACTCCTTCTACAGTTTTAGTCTCATTTCAATATCACTTAGCACACAAGTAGACTACACTAAGATACATAAAACAGTGCACCGGTTTTTGATTTCGATGAACGATGTTGCCATGGTTACTAAAAATAGAATTTTCTTCGAAATTCCTTTAAAACGCTACTCCTTCTACAGTTTTAGTCTCATTTCAATATCACTTGGCACACAAGTAGACTACACTAAGATGCATAAAATAGTGCATCGATTTTTGATTTCGATGAGCGGTGTTGCAATGGTTACTAAAAATAGAATTTTCTGAGAAATTCCTTTAAAACGCCACTTCTTCTACAGTTTTAGACTCATTTCAATATCACTTGGCACACAAGTAGACTACACTAAGATACATAAAATAGTGCATCGGTTTTTTATTTCGATGAGCGGTGTTGCAATGGTTACTAAAAATAGAATTTTCTGAGAAATTCCTTTAAAACGCTACTCCTTCTACAGTTTTGGTCTGATTTCAATATCACTTGGCACACAAGTAAACTACATTAATTTACATATAAAAGTGCATCGGTTTTTGATTTCAATGAACGGTGTTGCCATGGTTACTAAAAGTAGAATTTTCTGTGGAATTCCTTTAAAATGCTACTCCTTCTACGGTTTTGGTCTGATTTCTGAATTTAATATAACTTATCACACAAGTACACTACACTAAGATACATAGTTCTGTGCATCGGTTTTTGATCAGTACAAACCAGTAGAGCTACAGTCTCGACAGAGAGTTCTGGTTCATTTATGTGGACAAGACTCGCCGGTGGAGAGCTACAGTTTTTGTCCTATGCTCGGCACTCAGGGTCCTCGAGCAGTGAATTTTTTTTTTGTGCCAGCACATACTGCGAAACGGGACCTCATTTAATACAGACTCATCCGAAGGACCGGTCCCCACATTGGGATTCGAACCTGCGACGTAAAGATCAACTCCTTACTTCGCGACTCTAGAGCAGACGCTCCAACCACTGCGCCACGCGGGGGAAGTCACTGTTTTATAAGTGGTTACGGAAACGCTTTGCATTGATGCCCCTTAAAGGTTTTCATATCACCCTTAACTTACTAACTGAATGGTAGTGATTGGTTTCATTGCAACAAAGGATGCCAAAGTATTACGGCGTTCCTAGCTGTAAAAATACCGGCGGACATCGTTTTCCATCAGATACTACACTAAATTTGAAATGGCGAGATGTCATTAAACGAATGGACGAAAGAAAAAGTCTGTGGAGACCTGGAAAGTTCGACGTTGTATGTTACGCCCACTGTGTGGCCAGTGACTACAAGACGGCGCCATTAGGTGAGTCATGGTATTAATTACACGTTCATAGATTGTATTTTGTTGAATTTTCATTAATTTTTTTTTTTCTATGATTGCTATTTTTTAACCAATAAAATCAATTTCTGTTCGTGTTGCTTTGTGTTTTGTTTACCATTCCCCTTATATACATCTTGTTAAAACAGAGATGCAAGCAAGGATGATAAAGATGAAGCGGATAAATTTATTTGGGAGTATTTTAGTTCAGTTGTATAAAATATAAATTATTAAGTATACGTTTATATGTGAATTTTTTTTCCGCAACCTGTTAAAGCATAAGCATGATAATTATTTTTAAACTCAATAATAATTAATTTATATTGAAGAAACTTATAAATGATGTTTTTTTCTAATTTTATTTTTGCTTGGGGTTATTAATATCAACAACCAAGACAATACTTCGTAATATCATTATAACGATGAAACGTTCCATCTTCAACCGGCAACGAATCGGCTAACTAAATAACTTTTTTACGATTCTTAACGATTATTTACATTCAGCGATACTTCTTCTGGCTGACACCATTCTGACGTCACTGTTTAAATGCTCCCTGGTCATCTTTAGTTTAGTGAGAACTTTCGCTTCGTGCTTATATTGGTACTCATTTCATTGTTTACGAAAAAGTTAATGCTCATTCAAATTTTCCCGGGCTCAATTTTGCTGATTTGAGAGTTGGAAATTTGCTGATTGTTTCGTTGGTAAACCGTCAAACGACTGTCCATCATCTCTTTTTTCGTATCTTCGGTCCTTGGATTACAGGTATTTATATGAGGAGTGCATTTTAACTATACATCCTTAAACGAAGATAAACTCAGGGTTTGTATATCGGTCATTCACAATATCCCGTACATATTGCCTGTGGATTGCATCTTTCATGTCAGAACCTGTAGGTAAACCTAAGGTTCTGGCAATGAATCCGTTCGCATTGGGTCCTCCCCCTACAATTCTTGTTCTTCCTATACCTCGTTCACAATTTACTATTAGTGTATTAAATCATTTAACGATATATTTTTTAGACCACCGGGGATCTTTTAAAGGCATATGGACAACTACTAAGCATCCACTCCTTCATTCTCCTAAATTGGCGTCGGAAGCAGCTATCACTAGGGTCCGTCTTGGTATCGAGTCGAAAAAGATAATATTGCTGTGCTGCAGGCCATTGTGGACTTCCTCCAGGAGACCAGTATCGAAGAGTTTTCATATTAAATAATATTTAGTATTATTTTATACAACAAATAAATCTGCTTAAACATGTGTGTAAATAATGCAATACTTTATGAAAAAAATGTTAATCAATGTATTTTAAGTTATATTATAGTCTCATAAATATTCTTTAAAAATTATAAAAATATTTATTCTCGAATTCAGGTGCCTTGTTCGCAATTTGCTGTGATTTTCCAGCAATGGCAATCAAGGGATACGTATTTCATTGGACACAAGTAGTCCGGAGGCACGTGCAGTCTTGTGTTTTGGTGAGAGCTTACAGGAATAAGGAAGCAGTTCACAAGTACATCCACTAATTCCTTGGGCTGTTCTTTTTTGCCTCACCAGGAACATCATGCATGGACACCATCCCACACCTCAAACAGCCAAAACCGCCAACTATAAAGACTTAGTCAATTACATGATATCGACCGCCAATGGTTCCGTCACAATGTGTTCAGTTCGGAGGACTGGTCTGTGTTTCAATGCACCATCCGTACAAACAACAATTACTATATGAAAGGTTAAGTTGCTTTGGCATAATGTTTTTCTACGACGAGAATGAAATAGTGTTTTTGACTCAAAAAGTGACATAAAGAAGATTTTAATACAATCAAAAAATAAATATAAGAAATAATAATAAGAAATAATAAACTGAACACTCAATGATATTGCCATTTTTGCCAGGGTAGTATAACCGGTTGAACACAATAGCCAGACATGGAGGAGTCTCCTTCTAAAGGCTGATTCCACACCTACGTCAAAAGACTTGTATCATGTGACCACTGTTTGGACTGTAAAACTCAGGAGGGATACCAACCGAAGGTACACGGCGTTCGAGAATAGGATCAAAAAAGGCCTTGGAGGGGTACATTTACGATGCCCTCTGGACGAGTCATGCATTTTCTTCGTGCTGTACTCGGCACTCAGGCCAGTGAACAGGGATGGATCTTTTTCGTGCCAGCACTTTCTGCGACACGGGACCTCGGTTTATACGGTCTCATCCGAAGGACCGCGTATCGCAATGGTTCGAGCAACTGCTACATAGTCGCGAGGTAAGGAGTTGATTTCACTCATGGAAGTGGAGACCGGTCCTTCAATTGAGCCCGTATAAAGCGAGGTCCCGTTCTGCAGTAGGTGCTGGCACTGAAAAGACACGATACCTCCCTGTTAATACGAAACTTTCGAGATTATCTCCCTTGGCGCGCTCTTTCTTTGAGGAGGAGAGTTTCGTTGCCGCGTAAACAGGTGGGACAGTTATTTATATATCGGATACATTACATCATTGATATACTGGATTTTCATAACTACATGATTGTAAGGATGTACTTTACAACTCGAGAATAGCCAAATTAATGTAAAGGCGTATTTTTTAAGCAAAGAAATCGTAACAAAAAAGACAATATAAGTGGATGAGACTTTTCAGACGAGGGAAGAGATAATAAGATATGGACCTCTAATAAATACGGTACAAATTCATCTGATCACTACACGTCGGCAATCTAAATGACACATTGATTCTTTTCCTTATTATAACTTCAAAAAACCCAATAACATTTTAAGAACATTTTAAGAAAATGTTTTTACAATCAAGAAAATAAGTTACTTTCTATAAAGACTATGACGTTTCTTAAGTTTTCAAGTACCCTATAACTGAAAGTAGATTTGTAAATATGCATAGTTGAGCTTGATAAAATCAAATGCATCACTGCTTAACATTTATTATCTTTCTATAACATTTAGTAAATTTTAAAAAGCCATAATATCGTTTATTCATTTATGCACGTTTGTATACAGAAACAACCTGTCCCACCTTCATGCTGAAAGGGATACTTTTCGCGCCTCTATCTTAGGAGAGTTACAGTCTCGAAACTCGCGTACTGACCATAAGTGCCGAGTAAAGGACAAACTTTCCATCGGCAAGTCGTGGCATCTTTACACGAGTGAAGATGTTAAACAGCATAGAGTCGCCCGCGTGGCGCAGTGGTTAGAGCGTCTGCTCTAGAGTCGCGAAGTAAGGAGTTGATCCTTACGTCGCAGGTTCGAATCCCACTGTGGGACATGGAGACCGGTCCCTAGGATGAGACCGTATAAACCGAAGTCCCGTGTCGCAGTAGGTGCTGGCACGAAAACGATCCCTCCCTGCTCAATGGCCCTGAGTGCTGAGTACAGGACAAAATTTGCAGCTCTCCATTGGCAAGTGGTGGCGTTAAACAATATACAATTTATTAAAAATGGTAATATCTACTGATGTTTCCAGTTTCCCCGCCTTGAGAAAAGTCAAAGGATCTTCTTGGTAAACAAGAGGCTTGGACTTGTAGCTGTTGTCCTTAAGCTTGTGTTCCACGAAGCTGCGGAGCCTGTCCCCAGGGACACCTCTTTTTACACCTCTGAAAACGGTTAAGATTTAAAGAACTGACATGGAAAGAAAAGTTAAGTGGAATTAATGTTTTATTATTCTATATATCTGAAATATACCCTATAAACTGGCTAAGCTCTTCCTCAGCTTCCTGCTCGCTGTTCCAAAATTGCTCTTTAATTGTCCTATGGCAATTTTGAAAGTTTGCACACTGCAAATTGGTTTCTTGTTCCTTTTAGGTATTCAGCTTCCTGTGAAGATAGAAACCCTGTGATTAGTGTCATAAACAAGTCACATACTTTTCTTTCAAGAAGAGTGAAATACCATGTCGTAATATATTATATTATATTATCCCATGTTTACCCCTTTATCACTTGGATATAACTCATGTGATATCGTTTTCGTATCCCACAGTTTTGACGTCACAATAACAGAATTCTGGTTATTATTATTATAATAATAACCAGAATTCTGATATTGCAAGCAATAGCGTATGTCGCCCCGAACTGGACAGGACTTTCATTTTATTATCACTAATACAATTCCCATTAGCTAAGCTTGGACAACCATCAAATCGTATCAGTACTTTCAGTACTTTGATTTAAAAAGAACTTTCACTTTTCCCCTTATTCTATGGCAACTATTAACAATTTGCAATTTTTAAATGCAACACGCACAATTATAGATACTAATCATTAAATCAATCAAGTTTTATGACGAACGTCCAAGGCACCAGAAAGAACACTCGCGGACAAAATTCGTCGCTTTTTGCAGGTTTCCATGGCGACGGTAGCCATTTTGAAACTGAATGACCACACAACACAACTACAACCAGTGATCGTCCTTTGAGGAGAGTTTCAGGAAGATTGTCCCAGCCATCTCCGAGAAACAGCCCGCATAACAAAAAGATGCGTACAGTCGCAATACGTCGTCCCGACTTCGTTCGGGGCGACATAATAAGAAACAGAGTAAAAACAATATGTTCCCCAAAGGAAGTTTGGGGAACATAATAAAGTGGAGTCCTATATAAAAACAGTGTAAAACATTGACTGTGGTGTATAAAACAAAATGTAGAACATGGGATAAAAAGAATCTCACATGATTTTTATCCAATGAGTTGTGTGTTTGATATTACAATTTGTACGATAACAATCATATCCAACTACAAATCATGGCAGGTCAAATATATATTGTATATAGTTTAACTACCTTTGTCATTTCCTCGAGGTCATGCTCCAAGTTAGTAACATTGGAAAGGAGCTCAAGAGTTGTCTCCTCTGGCAGTCATTAAGGCTCTCCAAGGCCTGGTCACATTCACAGTGGGTCTCGTAATGGATTCATATTTCATTGATTTGGTGTTGTAAGAAAACATATCCTTAAACCATATTCATTATATTTCCATAAATTTGCAGAATTCAATAAAGAATACAAGCTTTAAAAAGTCATAATTTTAAATGCCTGTGCCATAATTGTATAAACTACTAAATTTCTAAATGTTTCTGAAATGTTATGACACTTCGAAGACTTTCTACGACTGTAAAATCACATATTTTCAAGAGATAAATTTCCGTGGTTTGAGAAAAAATATTGGTTCATGGGGATTTGATTTCGTGGTTGAAGAATTGATTAGTAGTAATATATGTGAAAAATTGCATTTCTTGGTGGACATAACTTCATGGGTCTCTTCATACCTTGAAAACCACGAAAATTAACACCCCCCTTAAAATTAGTGATTTCACAGCATGTAATCCCTCTCTCTCTCCGACACTCACAACAGACACAGGAAGAATTGTTTTGACAAGAAATGCTAGTATCAAGACCATATCCTTGTGGGAGACTTTGTTGATGTTGTGTCTATAAAAAATTGTGATTCATTGCCACAAATATCTCTTCTTCTGCTGTAAGATTTATGAAGATATTTGATGGGAGGGGCAGAAACTGCCATATTGTAAACCAACTTTAATTTGCGTGCGAGAAATTTTTGCGAGAGCCTCGTCATCGCGAATACTTCTTACCGCTAACGGGTCCTTAAAGCCTCTGTGTCTATTAATAACAGATCCAAAAAACCTTGATCGCGAAAATTAATTGTCGCGAACTAGTTTACCCTAGGTAAATCGCGAATAAAAGTTGGTTTACAGTATCCATTACTAATAATATTATACGAAAGTTCATAATCATAAATACAGAGGAAATTCATTCATATGAGTAGGAAACAAATCTTTTGCATTGTAAATTTAATAAAAAGTTTATGATCTGCTTATCAGGAAATATGCCCACCCTTGGTCTTTGTGCTTATGCTCACCTGGCAATCTCAGTCGCAGACACTCATTTTTCACTGATGGTGAGCCCTTTCTTTTCATTATATGATTCTGAAATTAATATCCATTTTTCTTCTGTGCATGTTAATGCAGCTTTCAAAGATAAGCTTGGAAGAGAGCTACATCTCCAAACAGACGGTGCCACAGACAACCAAAACAAAGTAGTTTTGGGATTTCTGGGAGTATTGGTACACCTTGGTATTTGAAGAGGTCATTGTATTATCATTTTACAAAACTATGAAATCTAGAATTGTAAATCTTTATCAGTGGATGATAATTGGAATTCTGTTATAATATAGTGCTTTTTACATATGCTTCCTGTGGCCCATACTCATGAGGACATCGATGCAATGTTTTCAAATTACTCTTCTTTGTTAAAGCAAGACATCATGACTCTTGAAGGTAATATTTTTCTTTCCTGCTTCCTTCGATATGTGAATTAACCAAGAAATATTTTTTTTTAAAATAACATATAGTTGTAAATTCTTGAAATAAACATTTTTGTTGCAGTAATGTATTACAAAATGGTTATTGATTTAAGACTTTCGGCCCCTCTCAGCCCAGGTATTTTGAGAGACAGCTCCCTTTCTTCTTAAAGCTATAATGATATTTAACATTTTTTGCTCAATAACTATTGAATTTTTTGTTCATTTCCAAGATATATATATACAAAAGAAATTTTTAGGAGCTTGGTCCTTAAACTCCCTAATGAAGATGTTTAACAAAATTGCAGGGTTTAATATTATTTAGAACATTATTTTGAGCGTCTTTTGTTCAATATTGCTCATCAAAATGTTTCCCACTTTCGAGCCAAAGATTTAGCATTCTGGCCCCTGTGGCCAACAAAATTATGATTATAATGCTCTGTTGCAATGTGAATGCATTATATTTGTTTGTTTCAGCTTTGCTTCAGTATTTCAACCAAATAAGTTATGTGAGAAATGGAAGATTTGTCACTTTGGTATGAAACTTTAAGGAGTGGTTGCAGGGTCACTTGATAAATAACCATGGACTTGGAGATCAATTTGAGTTATGTATCCATACACAGGGCAAAGGTTAGTGGACACTTCAAAGACGTTATACAAGTTTAAATTTTTCTCAAAACATAATAACATAATAAGGTCATAAAAAATTAATTTTTGGTTCTCAGGCCCTCCCTCATCTCTTCCAAGGATGCCTCATTGACCCTTTTTATTACTAAATCAATAAATACAACAAATGACCTCAATCATCATTTTTTGAGGTTTTGTACAATGTAAGCTGCCTCATTAAGTTTTGGGTGCAAAATAAAAAATGCCTCCTTCCGTCACCATATTTCTTGAAAAAAGGCCCGAGAACCAAGGAATTAACTTCGCATAGCCTAAAATAATGTAACTTTCATTAATTAACAATTATTATTTGTAGAAAGTCGTATTCCAATTTTCCAAGTGCTATCGGAAAGGTGATGGAGAAATGGTTGCCTGACTGATGTCATTCTGCAACTTTTGAAAGCGAGCTGGACCAACATGGCATACACGTTTTTAAGGTGATGGAATGTTTTTTTTTCTTTTGGTCAATTGTTAAAATTGTCACTTACAACAATCTCATTTGCCAGAGGGCATTTATTTTAAAGATGCTAATAAATATACCAGTAGAACACATTTGCTTATTTTGTAATTTTATGATTTGCATTTCCCGAAGACACCAACTCCACCTGTTGTTCTTACTAAGGAAAATGGTACATACCTTGAAAAAATCACCAAGGAGACAGGTCCAAATTGTTGGCATCAGGCCTTTTAAAGGCAGAGGAAATGGAATAATGGTAGAGTTTTCCAGCACTAGCAAGGGAGAAATTTCTTGAGCCTCCAACTCATGTTAGTTTTTAGCTCTACTGGTCAGAGACCGTATGCGATAATAATTCCAATCTTCATTTTATTTATTGATTCCCTGTGTTTTGATTGGACGAGAACAAATTCAAGAAAAAGTTTACGCATCGATGCATTTTTCAATCAGAACTACTTTCTTGACCTAGTTTCTAGGCTGTTGTAAAAACAATGAAAGATACTTCTAGTCCGTTTTAGCTTACAAGAAAATTGAAATGAAAAAACGCAAAACAGGAGATAAACAGGACTGACAGACGGGAATATTATGTTTATGTCGCTGTCGGATCACGAGTGTGAATTTAAAAAAAGCGCTGATCATGCTGTCATTTTCTCGACGTTCCATATCAGCTCAGTTGATATCGTTGTGATAGGGAAAAGAAACGTACCTCAGACTCTTGCTTTATCAGCATCATATTCATATATTTACATCCTACAGATCCCATATTCTCCCTAAATCTTTGAACGAACCAGAGCAAATCGAGGACGTCGTCGGTCTGCAACTTTCGCTATAAGCGTTGTTGTTAATGTCAACATGGCCATGGTCAAGAACGAATTATTCTGGAGAATACGCGTATTTACGATATTTGTTGACTTTAACAACATTCAATGAGTTTTTATAAGTTTATTTATAGATTGTTTGACAATTTAAGATGCATTTTATCGATATTCATCTTGTATGCGTTTCTTTGCGGCATAAAGTATTCCTACGCCGTACAAAATAACGGATTGTATTGCGGCCTCAAAGAGAAATAATTTTAATAATTTTAAAAATTCGTAATCGAAATTATAAGAATTAAACGTTCTTTTTTCAGAATTTATCGATGTGTAAACTCTGTATTTTTACTCACAAACTTTACATAAAAGTGCTTTGCACTTTTATTCAGTTTGTGAGTAAAAAAAAAAGGCAGAGTTTACACATCGATAAATTCTGAAATGAAGCACTTTCATGTAAAGTTTGTGAGTAAAAAGGCAGAGTTTACACATCAATAAATTCTGAAAAAAGAACGTTTAATCCTATAGTAGTGCGTCCGGCCGTATATACTCGCCTATAAGTCGGATTTTTGGGAGTTAATCTCTTGTCCAAAACTCTATGTCCGACTTATAGGCGAGCTATAAAATGAATGGTATTATATGAGGTCGGTCCCTCTGATATATAAGCTAATTAAATACAACCGACTTATAGGCGGACCGACTTATAGGCGAGTATATACGGTAATTCTGTATATCGGTTTTTGATTTTGATGAACGGTGTTAGAATTGTTACTAAAAATAGAAATTTCTTTGAAAAACTTTCTGAGTGCTACTCCTCCTACAGTTTTGGTCTGATTTCTATATTACTTGGCACACAAGTAGACTACATTAAGGTTCATAATTCTGTGTGTCGGATTTTGATTTCGATGAACGGTGTCGCCGTGCGCAGCTAGGTTAAGGGCGCCCATAGGAAATATGCCTTAAAATATTCCAAGAAAATCAATATAATTTTTATTTTTTTTTTTATTTTTTATTAGCATGAGTTTAAATTTAATAGGAATTGTACTAATGCATACGTATGTATAGGGTCTCAACCGAGTTCGGCCAAAGCGACTTTACGTACATCAGCTGTATGTCACGTGACATGGTTAAAATTAGAAAAAAATATGTACGGATACAAAGATCGGAAAAGTTCAACGTTCAAAAGTTTATACGGATAATTTTTCACGAAGAAATTGATTGTGTTTTCTTTAAGAAAAAATTTTGTAACCCGAAAAGTGCTGGGAGAAACTTTCCCATGCACGGGAATTATATAAAATAGGTAGCCGTCTCTTTAAATACCTCGTGCATTTACACTATAGATACGCATTGAAATAATGTAAAATTACAAAAAAAAATCAACAGCGCACAACTTGCTCCCGCCACTTTTCAATAGAGTAGAGGCAATAGCTACATGTGTACAAAATATCATAATTTATAGTTAAGCGGATATCGTTTGAACTTTTCGAGATTTTCGAGGGGGTGTGTATGTGATTGTTGTACGTTTGTGTTTAAAAGTGCATGACTGCGGCTCTATAAGAGACCTATTCGTTAACAGTTTATTAAGACTGTGAAATATTAATTACTGCATTCAAAAATATGACTCAATTTTAGTCAGATCACATTATTTAGTTTTAAATTTTACACTTACAAGTTGCAATTATAGCTTGATCTGCGTCTCAAGTGCAGAGAAATTGCGTGTAAAACTAGTCTATGACGTCATATCTGTCAGTACAGTGAGATCAAGTTGGCTTTAATTTTACATTCAAATAGTGTTGTAATGACAAGATAAGTTACACATAAATTTATGTTTACAATAACTACGAGAAATCGCTGTATGTAAAAGTGTATGAAAAGGAAAAATATTATTTATTCGCTGAGATTTATTTGTGCAATTTCACCTTGACGTCACAATCGATCTCCCAAAGCTTTTCATAGACCGATCTTTGGCAGTCCTTAACCTAGCTGCGTGGTTACTAAAAATAGAAATTTCTGTAAAATTCTTTCAAAATGCTACTCCTCTTACAGTTTTGGTCTGATTTCAGTATAACTTGGCAAACAAGTAGACTACACTAAGATACTGTGTATCGGTTTTTGAATTCTATGAACGGTGTTGCCGTGGTCACTAAAAATAGAAAATTCTGTAAAATTCGTTCAAAATGCTACGTCTCCTACAGTTTTGGTCTGATTTCAATATAACTTGGCACACAAGTAGACTACACTAAGATACATAATTATGTGTATCAGTTTTTAGGTCAACTGAGTAAACTCAGGTGACCCATTGCTATCTGTTTTCGTCCGTCGTCGTCCGTCGTGCGTTAACATTTGAACATTTTCAGCTTCTTCTCTGCAACCACTGAACCAATTTCAACCAAATTTGGCACAAAGCATCTATGGGTAAAGGGGAACAAAAATTGTGAATTTCATGATCCCTGCCCCCCTGGGGCCTGAGGGGTGGGGCCAAAACCACTAAAATTAATGCAATCTTTAAAAATCTTCTCCTTTACTCATGGACATCAAGCAGTCAAACTGTTGGCATGATTGTAATCAGCAAGGGTGCCTCTACCAAAATTGTGAAATTCATGGCCCTGGGGTCAGAGATTCTAGTGCTAGGGTGGGGCTAAATAAGTAGGTAGTGAAAATGCATTATTTCTTTGAAAATCTTCTTCTCTGCTCCTGGGTATTAAATAAACCAACTAAGTACATAGTTATGATGAGCAAGAGTGTCTCTACCAAAATTGTGAATTTTATGGCCCCAGGGTCAGGGGTTCTGGTGTTAGGGCGGGGCTCTATTGATTATATAGTGAAAATACATGAATTCTTTGAAAATCTTCTTCTCTGCTCCTGGGTATTAAATAAACTAACTAAGTACATAGTTATGATGAGCAAGAGTGCTTCTACCAAAATTGTGAATTTTATGGCCCCAGGGTCAGGGGTTCTTGTTTTAGGGTGGGGCTCTAATGATTATATAGTGAAATGCATGAATTCTTTGAACATCTTATCCTTTGCTCCTGAGTAATATAACTAATGATCTAATTACATATTTAAGGTCAGGATTTATTTTATTTTCAGTTTTACAAACCCTCCGCTCAAGGTTTTGAATTTTCAGAAAAAAATAAAACAATTTTTTTCTTTCCGATGACAAATTTGAGTCGGGATCGAGATTTCAAATTTACGAACTCGCACTTCCGGTTTAAGATGAAACGGCGGGTAAATAAAGCTAGATCTGAGAAGATAGCTTGGTTTAGTTTAAAATTCATCGATACGAGTGCCATTCAAAACGTTTCACCCGTTCAAAGGACAAATAAAATGCTGACGACTTTGTTGCACAATGACATGGTGGTGAGATAATTATGTATTCGTTTCAAAAGTATATGTCTGTAAATTATTTTCCTCCCCAGGTTTTAAACCGCCCGTGGTAGCTATTGCATATTGCCAGCGACATTGTTTAGGTCTCTGTTATAGCTTACAGTCTAAGCATCATTCTTCAGAAATGGGTTGCTTATGCATCAGATGTAATGAATAAAACTATGGGAGAAGTTAAGTCCATTTGAGGAAGAAATAAACAATAACCTGAAGAAATTAAAAAAAATATATAACTTTTAAAAGGCAAGAATATACAAATATATACAGGCATGTAGTATCATTTGTATCAAGCAGAAAAAATATTTAAAATGTTCACCCTACTCCCCAATACTGGACCGTCTGTTTTATGATAGGAATTATAATTTTAGGCATCAAGAAAATTTTAGAACAAAGTCTACACATTCACCTAACACATATTAAAAAAATGATATATTGAAAGACTTTTAAAGAATTGATTTTTTAAAATATATTTTGACCAACATCACAAAATTTATATAACTGGCCCAAACTACCCAAACTGGCAGATGATGAAATAAGCAATTAAATGTTCTACTTTCCTATTTGTAAGCATTATGTGTCCAGTGGTAAGGAGCCTATTAGAATAGCATAAAAAAGAATGTACAAATGTTAATAATTGATTTATCAAATTTTTTTTTTATTTCCTTCTCCTTCGGGACTTTTTTATTCTCATGTTCATAACTAAACCTAAACATAAAAAAAAATGCTGGCCTTATAATGAAGACAGGGGCTTCTTTCAAAATAGATAATTTCAGGCCGCTGGGTCAGGGGTACCAGGGGGGTACTTTGACTAAAAATAAATTAATGCTTTGAAATATGCCCTTTGATAAGCAATGGTGCCTCCTTCAAAATTTGTGAATTTCATGGCTTTTGGATTAAAACACGAACCAAATACAATCACTGGAAAGTTGTTACATGATACTCAGGTGACCTATAAGGCCCGTTGGCCTCTTGTTGATTTTGATGAATGGTGTTAGAATTGTTACTAAAAATAGAAATTCCTCTGAAATTCTTTCAAAATGCTACTCCTCCTACAATTTTGGTCTGATTTCAATATTACTTTGCACACAAGTAGACTACACTTAGATACATAATTATCTTTATTAGTTTTTGATTTCGATTAAAGGTGTTAGCATTGTTACTAAAAATAGAAATTCCCGTGAAATTCTTTCAAAATGCTACTCCTCTTACAGTTTCGGTCTGATTTCAATATAACTTGGCACACTAGTAGACTACACTAAGGTACATGATTCTGTGTGTCGTCCTTTTTTTTTTTATTTCGATGAAAGGTGTTGCCGTGAATACTTTAAATAGAAATTTCTGTGAAATTCTTTCAAAATGCAACTCGTCCTACAGTTTTGGTCTGATTTCAATATAACTTGGCACACAAGTAGACTACACTAAGATCCCTAGTTCTGCGTATCGGTTTTTGACTTGGATGAACATTATTGCCTTGGTTACTAAAAATAGAAATTCCTGTTAAATACTCTTAAAATGCTACTCCAAATACCGTTTTAGTTTGATTGTAATATAATGTGGCACACAAGTAGACTACACTAAGAATACTAAGAGACTTAATCAAGGATCATTTTTCTGTATATTGCTGTTGTAAAGTTTTAATTCCCAACTGCATAAGTACTTTTCTCTTCCTTTGCTACAAGTACAAACCAGTAGAGCATCAGTCTCGACAGAGACTTCTGGTTTTATATCAGATAATCAGCCATTTTAGCAGTCATTAATTATCTTCTTTTTTGAATATTTTAATGAGTGTTCGTTTCATATATTGATTAATTTCATATTCAAGGTATATTTCCCATTCCTTGATTTGATCCAGAGGATGGAAAGTACATCATCAACCCACAATGCATCCCCATTGCCAATAGAACAAACTGAGGGAGCTCATGGAGAAGACAGACAAGAGAACACTGGTAAGAATATCATCATTTTTTTTTTGTCTACGTTATTAGAATTTATTCTGCCATAATCACTTGATAATGAATATTTTACTATCAAACTACATTTTCTTAACATTTACAGGAATGATTCCCCCGTAAAGAATAACATTACTCTCATATATCGAAAAATGCTTGTAAACCGATAACAGTTTTATTGGAAATGCTATCCATCATGATCACAGTGTAACACTAATATCTTATATTATTTACAGGTATAACTTGAAAACAACATCCAACCTAAATGGAGGAAATCCAAGAATTGCAATAAATAAATTTTTTAAATCAATGGCTTACAATATAAACCTGATTTTGTCATTTCTTTCATCATTTAATACTTGCTATGGACTACAATAACAATCTAAATATCATTTCACAATCTAAAACACCTAGTTAAAAAAACTACGAGTGATAATGAATCACGAAATGACAACTGTTTTTGAACTAGAAAAAAAGATAAGTTGTCTACAAAGTTTTATTGATCACAACTACAATTATACTTTAAAAAAACTAACATTTTTAAGTGATATTTATTATTCATTCAGTCAGTGCCTGCAATGAACGACTGTGTTCAGTCAGCCAATATCTGCATTAAACGAATACCTGCAATGAACGACTGTGTTCAGTCAGCCAATACCTGTATTTGACGACTGAGATCAGTCAGCCAATGCCTGCATTGGAGGACTCAGTTCAGTCAGCCAGTGCCTGCATTGGACGACTCAGTTTAGTCAGCCATTGCCTGCACTGGATGACTGAAATCAGTCAGCCAATGCCTTCATTGGACGACTCAGTTCAGTCAGCGTACAACATGTATGTCTGCATTAGAAGACTCAGTTTAGTAAGCCAATGTCTGCATTGGACGACTCAGTTTAGTCAGCCAGTGCCTGCATTGGACGACTGAGATCAGTCAGCCAATGTCTGCATTGGACGACTCACTTCAGTCAGCCAATGTCTGCATTGGACGACTCAGTTTAGTCAGCCAATGCCTGCATTGGACTGAGATCAGTCAGCCAATGCCTGCATTGGACAACTCAGTTTAGTCAGCCAATGCCTGCATTGGACGACTGAGATCAGTCAGCCAATGTCTGCATTGGACGACTCAGTTCAGTCAGCCAATGCCTGCATTGAGCAAAAAAAATGTTTATCTAGTGATGTTGAATTATCTTTTCATTACCACCAACTCAATTATTATTTTAGACTTGCATTGAATAAATCATCAATGCTGAAGTCAAAGTGAATTTTTACTGAAGAATATCTGCATTGGTTTCAATGCTAACTATTAATGCTAGAAGAAGTGAGAATATTTAAGAAAATCCAACAAAGTTGAAAGACAACTGTAACATTTATCACAAATCAACATTTATAACATTGTGTGTTAATAAAGGAAAGCATGATTGTGGATTCAGAAATTTTTCCTAATGTTTGAAATAACAGCTGGTCATGTATTATACAGTGACCAAGAATACAAGCAAATGTCATTAAAAATAGTTAACACAAATAAAAAATAGTTTAGACTTCATTGTATGAAAAACGTCAGTCAGCATTTGATTTAATGATAAATTGTATTTGCTGACAAGGTCATTGTATCGACTAAAAAACTTACGAAATGATGCCTTTAATCGAGACAACTAATATTCTTGTTTCATCAGCTTGTTTGTCAATAATTTATTTCGTTTTAGAAATTGTTCATACGTAGAGCATGCTCTTGCGTATCGAATCAACTGAGATATAAAAACGCCGTATGCAGGTGATAAAGGTATATTGCTGCATAAGTAAGGGAAGTTGACGATAGAAAAGTTAAAGTCATCACGTTTATCATAGAGCTGATTACCATTAACGTCTTTTACAAGTAAAATATCCAAGTATGAAACAGATGTGTCAGACTCTGTGGTATCTTTTATCTCAAACTCACTAGGATATATTGTATCGACATAGGAATGGAAAATACCATAGTTAATTGACAATACGTCGTCGATATATCTAAATGTTGAGTTGAAGGCCACAACATGAATAACTAGCACGAACACGGGTAGCCATTTACGCCGATACCCGTGACAATAAAGCAGTCGGTGTAACTAAACTGAAGAGTATACCCTAGTGTTGATGTTTCGTAGATAATAATACCGAAAATGGCGTACATGTATGCCTATTTACGAATTGTGTTCAGCTTCAACTATAAAAGTATTGTGTACTCTGTCAGGGTTATCATTCTTTGTATTGTAAACCTGATTACGATGGTTCAATCTTATGCTTGGTTTTATCATTGAGTAAAATGTAGCATTTAATTCATACAAGCAAAATTAAAGAATTGTGGTCCCGCGCTTTCGGTGTCTTTGTGGGTGAGATGTCATTTTTTATGACATATTGTGTCTAATATAAACAGTAACACCCTATCACATGTCATTTATTTATATATTATCACTGAAGTTGAATTTTAAAAAAATAAGATCAATCGTGAAGGTCAAGGTCAAGAAATCATAGCATGTTCGGAAATATCTTGTCACAGGTAATGCACATGTCAATTATGAAAGCCCTTTCTTCTCAATATATGGAACAAGATGTGTTTGTAAAACACTGATGACCCTGTGTGGCAACATAACGAAGATTTAACTTTTCTTAAATGCAAATTAAATAAATTATATTATCACCCAAAGTACGGTTTTCAGACAGGAAATACGAAATCTCTAGCACTACCTGTTCAAAAGTTATGGTCAAGGATAAATTTTTGAAAGGTAGGTCAAACTTCAAGGTGAAAGGATCTGAGTTGTTGATTTCTTAAGAAAGGTCACAAGAAATACATATGTGAAGAATGAAAACCCTAACCGTTCAATAGTTATGGCCAAGGTCAACGTTTTAGAAAAGTAGGCCAATTTCCAAGGTCAAGGTCAAAGGGTAAAAGTTATTGGTATCCAATGAAAGGTCTTCTCACAAGGATTACATATGTGGAGTATAAAAGCCCTAGCCCTTACCATTCAAAAGTAATGGTCAAGGTAAAAGTTATTTCATAAGTATGGGGATCTCCAAGGTCAAAAGGTCATAGTTGTTGGTATCCAATGAAAGGTCTTGCCACAAAAATATATATGTGAAATATGAAAGTCCTAGTATCTACTGTTCAAAAGTTGTGATGAAGGTCAAAGATTTTGAAAAGTAGCTCAAACGTCAAGGTCTAAGGGTCAAAGTTCTTGGTATCTAACGAAAGTTCTTCTCACAAGGATTACATATGTGAAGTATAAAGCCCTAGCCATTACCGTTCAAAAGTTATGGTCAAGGTTAAAGTTTTTTCATAAGTACTAAGGTCAAGGTCTAAAGGTCAAAATTGTTGGTATCCAATGAAAGGCTTTGCCACAAAGAATACATATATGAAATATGAAAGTCCTAGTTTCTACCATTCAAAAGATATGGCAAAAGTAAAAGTTTGGAATTTTGTGTAAAAATGGGTCAAACTCCAAGGTCAAGGTCAAATTTGATGGTACCTAAAGAAAGGTCTTGTCACAAGGAATACACATGTGAAATACAAAAGTCATAGCTCACTAAATCAAAAGTTATGGGCAAGGTTAAAGTTTTTGTGACAGACGGACAGACTGACGGACAGACGAATGAGATTTAATGTCCTCTCGCTTTCGCGAAAGCGGGGGACAATAAATACAGTTCAGACCAATGTCAAACACAATTTTATGCTATCATTCTTAAAGTTATAATAAAAAAATTCTACAAGTACGTTTGTGACTATTTGAATGTCTTCATAGGGTCCAAGTATAATCCAAGCTAATAAATATAAATATTCGAGTATTCGAAAAGGCAAAACCGTGCAATATTCACTATTTGCATAATTTGTCTAGGACAATCTGATTTCCACGTTTACTGAGCCGTTTTATTTTTCAATTACCCAGAGAGGATTTTCGACTGTCATGTTTAGCCCTAACAAAAAAATACTATAGTTATAACTTTGAAACTTTGAAAACTTTGATTTACTATAATGATAACTTTGACACTTTGAAAAACTTTATCGAAAACTTTGACACTTTGAAAAACTTTGGCGAAAACTTTGACACTTTGAAAAACTTTGGCGAAAACTTTGACACTTTGAAAAACTTTGGCGAAAACTTTGACACTTTGAAAAACTTTGACGAAAACTCTGACACTTTGAAAAACTTTGTTGAAAACTTTGACACTTTGAAAAACTTTGGCGAAAACTTTGACACTTTGAAAAACTTTGGCGAAATCTTTGACACTTTGAAAAACTTTGATACTTTGTAAAACTTTGGCGAAAACTTTGATACTTTGAAAAACTTTGGCGAAAACTTTGATACTTTGAAAAATTTTGGCGAGAACTTTGACACTTTGAAAAACTTTATGGAAAACATGGACACTGAAAAACTTTATGGAAAACTTGGACACTTTGAAAAACTTTATTGAAAACTTGGACACTTTGAAGAACTTTATCGAAAACTTTGACACTTTTAAAAAGTTTATCGAAA
The DNA here is from genome assembly GCF_032062105.1 of Saccostrea cuccullata. Taxonomy (NCBI): domain Eukaryota; kingdom Metazoa; phylum Mollusca; class Bivalvia; order Ostreida; family Ostreidae; genus Saccostrea; species Saccostrea cuccullata. Next base: position 47,748 of record NW_026939048.1, on the reverse strand, counting down.
ACCTCGATACTTTGAAAAAGTTTATCGAAAACTTTGACGCTTTGAAAAACTTTATCGAAAACTTTGACACTTTGAAAAAGTTTATCGAAACTTTGATACTGTGAAAAACTTTGGCGAAAACTTTGACACTTTGAAAAACTTTGGCGAAAACTTTGACACTTTGAAAAACATTGGCGAAAACTTTGACACTTTGATTTACTATAGTTTACTATAGTAAACCATAGCTAACTATAGTTTTTTTTGTTAGGGAGACATCAGTGACAGTAGATAAATATATAATAAACAAATTCCTTCTACATTTTGCATTGGTCGAAATATTCTCAAGAAAGTTAAGGAAATAATGAGCATTTTTAAGACTTTCAAAACAAACTTTCGTGACGGCAAGTTTTTTTTTAATTTGCATTGTTCGAAAAAATATATAACCAGAAGTCTCGGTCGAGACTGTAGCTCTACTGCTTTGTGTTTGAATTCTGACTTTTTTTTCTTGAGAGAAATGTTAATTATCAAATAGAGAACTTGATCGAAAAGGCAGTAACGATAATATGAGTGAGGGTGTGTGTGGTATTATCCAATCGACAGCTTATCTGACAAAAGAAAAAAGCAGTATGTCATGTCCAGTTTTCTCTTTCACATCTAAAATAAGTCTTTCATAGGAATACATACTAGTATTTAAAAACTAGAAGTCTCTGTCGAGACTGTAGCTTTACTGGTTTGTACTTTAAAACAAATTTACAGAATTTTTCAATTTCAGTAACCAGGGCAGCATCATTCATTAAAATCATGAAAAAACAATTAAGACAATTATACATCTCAGAATAGTCTACTTGCATGCAACATAATATTGTAAGCAGATTAAAACTATTAGTATTAGAGGAGCATTTAAAAGTATTTCACAGAAATTTCTGTTTCTAGAAACCATGAAAACAACGTTCATCGAAATCAAAAACCGATGCACAGAATTATGTATCTAAGTGTAGTCTACTTGTGTGCCAAATAATATTAAAATCAGACTAAAACTATAGGAGAAGTAGCATTTTGAAAGTAATTTACAGAAATTTCTATTTTTGTAACCAAGGCAACACCGTTCTTCGAAATTAAATACCGATAAAGAGAATAATGTATTGTACCGTTGTCTACTTGTGTGCCAAGTTATATTGAAATCAGACCAAACCTGTAGGAGGAGTAGCATTTTGAAAAATTGTTTACAGAAAGACGGACGACGGACACCTCACTTTTGCATTAGCTCATCTGGTCTATACCAGTAGCGCTAAAAACCTGATATTTGAAAGAGACATTCGGTTTCATATTGACACATCTAATTTTACCATTTATACTCCAATTTAAACAGCACATAATTCAGTAAAATTCTCTTAACAAGGTTTTATTGAGATTGTTTCATTTCAAAATAAGTCATAAACCCTATTCTTCAAGACAAAGAAAACAACGAGCATCTATTATTTCTGATGGGCGCATTGTTCGGACTTGATGGATGCTGGCGCGTATGTCGATACAGGACACAAGATAAGACTGATAAATTGGTGTAAAGTCAATTATCTGAAGAAACTGTCCTTGGATAGACAATATTGATACATTTAAAGAAAAAATAATAATAGACTTGTGATTTATACAATACGTTGGATGGGACAACAAAGGTGATCAAAAATTAGTCTCTGTCAAGCCCTTGCCTAAACATTTCTACGTAAAATGGGAATCTAACGGGAAGAAGTCCCTTGATTTAATTACCTATAGAAAAAAATCGAGATTGTTTGAATTTAGATTCAGTTGTTTTTCATTCATTGCGTCATAATGTTGTAAATTTTGAATTTACTGGAGTGAATGGTGTTTAATGCAGAAAATTCAAAATTTACAACATGATAGCGTTATTTTTTTTATTTTAATGACGTAAGAAAAGGGCCATGGGCCATAATGCTCACTTTACAAACTAACCATGCTGTTCTTAACAAGATTTCTCTTTTGTTATACCTATTGTGGCTCCACCCTACCCCGGGGGTCATAATTTGATCAATTTAGAATTATCATCATCCAGGGATGCTTACAAATAATTTTTCTGGCTCTGTGGTTCTTGAAGAGATTTTTACCTATGTATTTCAATCGTAATTTGGTTTTCCTATTGCGGTCCCCGGCTACCCCAAGAAGGTCATGAGTGTAACAATGTAGCATCTACTCTAACCCAAGATGCTTCCACATAGGATTCAGCTTTTCTGGCCCAGTGGTTCTTCAGGAGAGGAATTTTTCGAATCTACACTACGCCTGGATGTTTCCACATATGTTTCAGCTTTTCTGGCCCAGTGGTTCCTGAAAAGAAGATGTTTTTCTCTATATTTCATTGTAGAATTAGGTTACCCTATCGTGACCCCGCCCTACCCTCGTTGGTCATGATTTGAACACATAAAATCTACACTTCCCCAGAAGAGGGACGTGAAACAAACAGAATGAGCTACCGTGACGTATTGAAAACACACAGGTTGCACTATTATTTTTTTAATAGACATTAACTGTGTTATTTATCGGAATTGTTTTTTCTCTGTAATACTATTTACAAATGATCATACTGTAATTTTTTGAAGACGTTACTGATGAATTGTATACAATGTAGCTCAGAAAAAATGGTTCAATAATGTAGAAAAAAATATGTCATGTTTGGTTAACCACTTTCATCAAGACTTCCTAATTACAAACCATAGAAATATTAATAGATGAAATAACCTTGAAATATCCACATTAATGATCCAAGTTATTAATACATTATGTATCCTTTAGATCCTTGCACGTTTTTTCTTGTTTCAAATTATATTATACAATAGGACAAAAACCAAATTTACTCGGGCACAACTCTTAATAATGGACCTTCCATTAATATTTTATTTTGTCCTTGGATTAATGTTTAGCTCTGTTGTAAACAATTTTTCAAAAATGCTACTCCTCCTCCAGTTCTGGTCTGATCCCAACTTGGCACACAAGTTGACAGGCTTATTACATGTGTATATGAATATAATTGGGTTAAAGGAATAAAAGTCAAAATTTAACTTGATGCTAAGAAAATGAACTAAACTACAATGCAGTAACGATGACGATCCAGTAATCCGAAGGTTTAGTTATCCGAAAGCCAGCTATTCCGAATGTTACTAGTTCGATGATCCACAAGTCGGAAGGTACACTAGTCCGAACAACTACAGTAAGAACAAAGGGGCTTATTTACACATTTTTAGTTAGACTGTGGATATAAGTATCATATTCATATGCGAAGATACTTGAAGACTGGGATATGATCGATATGTTTGACTTAAATTATTTTTAAAACATTGTCCAGTCCTGCATTTCATTACCTGTCTGATCTAAACTATAAATTCGTTTTTTTAACTATACATTTTTTTTTGTATGCATGAATATATTGTACGGACTACGGAGTCCGTCCATATATTATACCACTATGCTCCCTTTTAAAGACCTACTGTGTAGTAAACGATACCACGTGAGGAAAATTTCTTTTGTAGATGATATCTTACATGTATTCAGTGGTAACAAAAATGATGTTTGCAATTTATTATTTTTAATTGTTCAATTAAAAAAGTTTCATGTGTGACATTTTCTTTCAGATAATTTTCATATATTAAAGAAATTTTAATCTTGCTCTAAACCTATCAATACAAGAACTGAAAAGTTCTTGAAAGATACGCAAGTTATCTTTAAGTTTATGGAATGGTTGCCTTATAATGGTTACATGTAGCACGACAATCGGATTTATCAAGCAATGATGAGTTTACTTTGGAATTCAAGACAGTTTCTAAATTAGAAAGAACAGCTTATACAGATTTTGTAAAATCTCCCAATAACAAAGGAAAATCCACAATATGTATAAAAGTTTGTGACTAGCATATGTTTTTTTTTAATTTAGGAATTCGTTACAGGAAAAAGAAGTTAAAAGCTTTAAGTCGAGAATTACGTACAATGTACAAGTAACAGGAAATATGCTAGCTGCAAGAGTTTTTGAGCACTCAAAAAATGTATATAAAACATTTTATATCATATTTGTAGACTTAAAAAGCATACAAGGTCACTAAAGTGAAATTTGCAATACTTAATAATTTTTTGTACCGATGGAATATGTCTTGTTCAGATTGTTGTATTACTAAAAAAAAATCCCGAAATTCTCGGACGATATCACTAAGAGATGGCACCATTTCTTATTTAAAAGTAGCAAGGTCAGGAAAGGTCATTATGCGTTTTCTCGACATTAAGGCCGACTTGAACCATCTTTTACCTTCTTCTATTCGAAAGTACCATCTTTGTTTTCATTTATATGAAAAATTTCATTACTGATTTATGACACAAAAAAGGGCCCGTTTAACATTTTATTATTTTTCACTTAAATTTGCCTAAGGCATGAAAGCCTACAATTGCTTACAACATAAATATAACGTAATATATAAAATATTCTTACACTTGAGTCCTTTATTGTATTTTGTTTTCCAGAAAATTCGTTAAAACTGTCAATTTTAGAAACTGTATGTGAACTGAAACTTGAAGAACGGATATTGTTACAAGTATGTAATCTTGTTGTAAAAGTGCTGCCGATGAGCCAATAAAGTGAAACTTATATTGATAACAACCCAGTATTCAAGCATAAGAGTCCATTAAACAATACAAAATTGGATCAGAGTAAACACAGAGCTCGAAAACATCAGAAGTGGGATCAGGTGCCATGGATGAGGGAGCATTCCTGCCGACCAGTATAAAGTTTTTGTCCAAAAGTGCTGCCAATTTCATAGTAAGAAATATTTGTACAAACCCTCGAGCTTCACAGGATTCGATTACGTGACCAAACAAGTTCTTTATAATAATGTTCTATATTTCTTAATTATTTTAGTTGTTTTTTTAAATAAACTATAAATTGTTCCAATTACAATTGATATTAGAGGTCAAAATACCAAGCATATTTTGTTACATCAAGATACATGTACTTAGAAAATGTTACTTTGTAATAATGGCGAGAAAATTGGTTTATCTGTTTTTCATGAAACTTTTATGACGAAAGCAGATAACAAGTCACCGATAAAGAGAGTCAAGTAAAAGCGGTTTCTAACATTCAAGGAGATATTGCTTACTAAAATAGTCTTATTTACGAAAAAAGCAAAAACAAGAATCGATATGTGTTAGACATATTCTTTGCGTAAGACAAATCGAATCGAATATGAATAGCTTTGATTTCAGGTTACAGCTACTGTCTCGGAGAAAGATGAATAAATGACTGTAAAGATCATGTTCAATTCTGACAAATTATTTAGTTTTATCTTACCGGTAATATGAATTTTATCAAAATTGTTATACAACTGAATTTCGCTAAAAAAGTGTCCAGCATAAAAAAAGCAAAGAACGGGACAACTGTCTCTTTATCAGACTAAACTTTTAATTAATCTAAACCCTTTTAATTGAGTTGGAACCCAGACGCCTGTTGTAGACAGCGAACAGCACTCATAAAAATGAATCATGAATGTCAGAGGGAATATTATTAATTCAAGGAATCTGAAGAGTTAACCATACATATTATTACAAGGATTTTGAATAATCCTAAAACTTTAAAAGTGTAAAGCTTTAATTGATTTAAGATGACACGCGAATCCTTAATATATTTCTATGTCCGGCATTTGAGAATTAGTTTCTGACAAAATGATAGCGCCAATGTATTCCGACAAAGAAATCATTTGGGTTTTTTTGTAATTGTTAAACTTTTAAGAAATGGTGACGATTATTGTATACAAGCGATAATAGCATCGGAAAGGGAAGATGTTTGAATTTATTTAACAAAACATTAAAAGTAAGCAAGGATGTCTCAAAATATAAAATTAAACATGATGTGTTTGTGAAACACTGATGCCCCCGTATGGAAGCTTATTGTGACAGTTGAATTCTCTTAAATGCATGTCAAACTTCAAAGGTCAAGGTCTAAAGGTAAAAAGTGTTTGTACCCAAAGAAAGACCTTGTTACAAGAAACACACCTGTAAAATTCGAAAACCCTAGTTCTAACTGTTCAAAAGTTATGACCATAATTGTTTTGAAAGAATGGGGTCAAACTCTTAGGTCAAGGTAAAAGTAATACCAGCTGAAAGGTCTTGTCACAATAAATACACATCATGACATGTGAAGTATGAAAGCCCAAGCTCCAGGTGTTCAAAAGTTATGGCTTGGTTAAAGTGTGGTATTTTTGAGAAAGTAGGTCAAACTTCAGGGTCAAATTTGGTGGTGTCCAAAGAAAGGTCTTGTCACAACGAATAAACCTATGAAATATGAAAGCCATAGCCCCACGCACTCAGTAGTTATGGGCTAGGTTAAAGTTGACAACAGACAGAGAGTCAAAGATACATGTAAACAGACAGACAGGACAAAAACAATACATCCTCGAGATCTTTCGATCATGGGGCATAAAAAGAGAAACTTCCATCTCCATATGTTAGGTTTTATGCAAATGTTTGTTAAAATACTGGTTAGTCGTGGAAAAGCCAAATATATAATTGCGGAAAAACAGTTAATAAATATACTTGTCGTGGAAAGGCTGGTAACGGAAATGTGGTTCTGCTCTTAAAAACTGTCTATCCTTCAAATTAATTAAAATATGAAATAGATAATATATTTAAGTCATTGCTCTAGTTAAATTTAGGTGACAGTGCAGAATTATGCGATATAATTATATGTGTATATACATACATGTACATGTATAATTGAAATGACGTGTCATTTTTACGTCTCTATGGATTTGTCATCTGCATGATATTAACCGCATTAGCTTGATTAATAACTCATGTGCATTGATTTATTAGATGCTTCATATTTTCAAAAGTGATATTTAATGGCGTACAAGTTCTATTTTGGACTGGGATATTGATTACCTTATCCTCGCAGAAAGATTAAACGCCAAAGATGAAGAAATTTCAGGAAACGTGGTGATTGATAAGATATGAAGCCATCAGTCAATATTCAACTAAATAATTTAATTGCACGATTCATTACGCGCCAGTGTCGTTGATCCTTAAGGAAAAATAGCTATGTCTGGAAACGTCTCTTGCTCTTTAACTTAATTTTTGTCCTTTTGCGTTCGACTGGTCGACCAACGTGGAGCTCAGCAGCTTCTCTTTCAAAATTGGTCACATGATCCTGATTTGTTTTGGCGACAGAGATGGTTACTAATCTGTAAAGACAACCAAGACGAATTTCGTTTGGGAGGAGAGGGAAAGTCTATAAAAGCAATAGGATAATGGGATGAAGACTTTTTCTGTGTTTTTGTACTTATCATTTGCAACGTGGCTTTTCGGGCGCTAAAAAATTAATAATAGTTTATTTATCACAGGGAACGGATACCAATTATCTAAAGTGGTAGATTTCGCCGCGGTTTGATTTACTAGTAAGTGGCGAGTTGAAGATGTTGAGAAAAATGGACACGTTTTTGACATGGCAGAGATACCAGTGCACATATCAGTCAATTAATAGACATTGCTTTTAAGTACTCCAAGTAAGATTGTTTTTCTTTCTATTTGAAAAAAAGGAATTGAAAAATATCCAATTCTATTTGTTCCAATCTTGAAGATGATAAACTGGTCTTTGGATGAGACCGTATAAACTGATGGGGGTCGATCTCGTGTCGCAGCAAGTGCTGGTACGAAAAAGAACCTTCACCGATGATTAAGTATAGATCACATGCGCGGATCTAGAGGGGGGGTCTGGACCCCCCCTTGAATTTCCACGGTTAAAAAATGTATATACTAAAGCATGAGAAAAGTCACCTTGGACCCCCCCTGGAAAACGCTGACGCCCCCTGGTAAACATGTATATGTGTGAAATGGGTATGAAATGTGAGAGATTTGAGGCAACAGAAGTCATTGACTACCCCCCCCCCCCCCCCCACACACACACACACACACGAAATAGGTTTTTCACGTTTGGGCGAGTTAAGGTTTTTTTTTTTTTTTTTTTTTTTTGCTTGTCAAGAAATTTCTGGGATTAGTTTTTTTTTTAACTGGGTGGACCCCCCCTGGAAAAAATTTCTGGATCCGCGCCTGGATCTTAAATTTACAGCGTTCCAAAGGCAAGTTGTGGAATCTTATAATGAGAAAAAGTTTCGGGAAAGGGGCGTAAAACAACCAATTCCAACCCCTAATCCCCTCCCCCCCCCCCCCGAAAAAAAATCCAATACAACAACAACGAACAAACAGATGGGAAAGAGTTCTTAACTTCTCTAATCCAATTACCAAGAAAGATGTTTCCTCTACTAAAAGAAAACTGACAACTATAGTTAAGAAATCGCTTCATTTTTCAGTATTCTCTTTCATTAAATAAATAATTTATTTATTTCAGATATTGAAACTAGCTTTGGCACCAATTTTAAAGATCATGACATTCACGCTGACGCAGTTCCTATACTGATAACATGTCATTTCCTGGATCACTCAGAGAATAGGGGGTTAAACGTGACACAAGAGAAATATAGAATAACAGATAGCACTTTAGATGAAAAAGTACCCTATCAAATATCAAAACCAAGATTATTTCAAAGAGATAAATAACAAAGTTAACATTTTATGAACGTTTGCAAAATGATAGAAATCTTTCCTCTGCATCGATGGTTCAACAATTCTCTCTAAACCCATACATGTTAATGAAGAGAAATGAGTATGCAGTAAAATTGTTAAAATGATATTTTTTCCCGAAAAAGGAGAGGGTCTTGTTTCAAAAAGATTTTTTAATAACTTATTTCGTATATTCTGCTAGTTTTTTTTTAAATACATTCAGTACTGATTGATATCAAACGGTTGCTGATACTTGAAGAAAGAGCTATAACGCATTGGAATGACGAAAAAAGCATGTATTTCAAAGTTCATCATACACCATGGAAAATATTCATACTGAGGTTACTGAAATCTTCGCAACCATTGTATAAAATACGATGGATAATCCTATACAAAAATCTATCACTCATAACAGACTTCAGAATGAAATCGGAAGTCTCTGGTTTTATCGTACACTATATCAATAACCGGAAGTTCTTGCATCCCGTATAAAGTCTCTAAATATCGTGAGGCAATGTTCGAGAAATAAATGACTTTGATCAAGGATGTCTGGGACGATATATTTGAAAAGAGAAAAATTTCTAGCAGCGAACTTTGTCTTAATGACCGATAAATTGATAAAAGTACTAGCTTCAAGTTGGTGGCTGCTATTCATTTTGCTACCTTATGGTAATTAAAATAACAAGGATGCCCTTCATACGAAACAAGTGCCAGTGATATTGAGATAAGATCCAAAACATGCTGACAACAGCTTTGTGGACAGACTTATAACATTTTTTAAAAACAACTTCGGCACTTTTGTTTTTCCTGGAATGGAAACAAGGTGTACGTAGATATCTGCGCATCTGCTTTAGTCTTGGTAATATAAATTGATATTGAAGGTTTAGTTACTTCAATTGTATCGTAAACATAAGATAATGTCCAGGAAGTGTTTTCTAATATATTTATTAGTTTTCTTATAAACATTTATTGGCTGTTTCTACCAATTTAACAATATTGCATTTTCTAAGTGATGACATTCTATAAAGTAGGTTTCCATGGTACCTAGTAATGTTTATTTCACATAGCGGATTTTTTCCCATCTAAAGTCTTCTATTAACTCTTCTACAACACTGCGTATGCAGAGTATATACTCAAAAAACTTTTGTCTTTTTGTTCCCGCTCTTTCAGAAGATTGGGATTGAAATATGCTGTACATGTCTTTAAAATGTTACTTTTAATAATGCATAAACGTAGGAATCCCCCCTCCCCAATTATATGCTAATATGCTTGTACCAAACAATAAAACCTCTGTTATTTTGAAGTCTAAACTGGTGTTGATAATACGCGGAACGGATTAGAGAACGGATAAATTTGATGTCAAATTATTCATTAAGTACAGATTTAACTCAGACACAGGAAGCGGTATTCCTTATTTCATACATATCTTAATTAAGTAATGAAACAATGTGATTATTCATGAATTTTTTCCTCCAGTACATTTAGCAATATTTACATTCAGTGTAATTTTCTTTATGAAATCCATTAGAAATCCACGACGTTCAAATATTTCACACACGCGCGTTAGAATACACAGTTGGAACTATATGCATTTTCAAAACTCTAGGAGCACCAAAATGTACATTGTTTTGACACAATTTATTTAAAAAAAATAAACCCTGTTAAATTAACGTAAAAATACAACAAATGTGCGTTTATAATTAATTTGTCACTTTTTCCCCTCGCAATGTTCATAAAGCACACCAGTTTTGAAGGGCGCTAAATTCACATTAAAGATTACCGAAATAAACAATTATGATGAAGAAAAATTAGAGAATGTAAATATTAGATTGAATTCATATTTTGGGGCGTGATCGGTCCTATAACACATCTGACCGTGCCGACAAATTATCATACCGCGCGGTATTCAATTTCTCGCGGCACGGCCAGGTGTGTTATAGGACCGAAGACATCCCAAAATATGACTTCAACAGGTCCGAGAGAATACTCGAAATCGAGTATTATCCATGAAATCGCGTATAATACTCGATATTAGGGTATCGTTGAATCCGCGAAATCGGGTATAGGAGGTGTAATCACCTAATAAAACTTAAACAATGGGATGGCGCATGTTGCCGAGTTAACTTTCATCTAGATACAAATGTTTTCTAAAGGTATCACCAGCCAAGTAAGAATTTGGGCGTCAAGATTAATGCGCTCAGGACAAAAAATACCCGTGGAGCTCAGTACATTTCATGATCTGCACCCAAAAAGGCGTTCGATTTGCTTTATATTTTTCATAATGTTGAATGTATATGCATCTTCCTCATGTTCATTCCCAACACAACAGAATTGTACAGTATCAGAATTCGGGAATTTATAATAATTCCACATCAACACGACAAACATGAACAATTTGTAAATAAATCAAATTATATATGGAAACACATTTCACACACAAGATATAATGCCATGTATAAACAAGGGATTGTCTATCGTATCTAATTATGCGTCATTAATTACTTTCACATTCATCTTGTGCATAAAATCAAATTTATTTATGAATGTATAAATAATGTAATTGTCATGTTGTAAATTTTGAATTTACCGGGTGGCAGTAAATACAGTTGTCATATTGTGAATTTTGTATTTACTGCCACCCGGTAAATTCAAAATTTACAACATGACACAATGATAAAAATGTCTAAAATTTCGGCTAAAAAAACCCTCTTTCTTTTTCTTTTTTTCTTTTTTTTATCATTCATACATATTTGCAGAATATGTATTCAACATTTTAGCAGAGACAGTGGTAGTTTCAGGAATACAGCTTATGAATGAGAGAACATAACTGTTGATCGTTTAATTTCGCTAAGACATCAATATTTTACCATTTCATGGCGACTTCAAAAAGGAGGGGGGGGGGGGGGCGAAAGGCTTCTTCATCACCTCTGACAAAACAACCTCGACTGTGTTCTGCATGTGTCCAAGAGACCTCTCCTTTCGCAATCATTGAATTAAATGTTAATGCAAAGTTTTTTGCTATATGTTCTTGAATGTCACGGTCGGTTAAACTCAATTATATATTTTTAATTGTAGGGAAGATTTATTTATCAAATAAAAATTATATAGGTAAACAAAAAGCAACCTGTTATTTTCTTACACAATAGGATACTACAACTAACTAAATTTCATGTTTATTTTTTAACACATTTTTTCATCAAAAATGAGTATTAGGAAAAGTTATTGCCATGAGTAATAAGTATCACAGATAAAATAACTAAAAGAAAACTGTGACATACTAAGTAGTGATTGTCTAGAACCATTCAGATAGTGCGTTGTATAGCATATTATAATGAGGTTTTAAGACAGCGATAAAAAAAAATGCGTAAAATAGACAACAGAAGGTAAAATCTACCCTGTCTATCAAACAATATAATAAAGAAAGGAAGTGGCTACAATTTTTAAGAAATTTTAATGTCCGATGAGAAATTATATTCCCAAAAAGTAAGACAAGAGTTTCCAAGGCACAATTGAACACTCAATTATCTCAGTTTGTTCATTAACATGTTCATAAACGTAAAAACTATAAGAAATGTGAAAACTTCACTATGTAATTCATACTTGAATATGACTGTACCTCGATCTATTTTGAGAAATTCAATTATAAGCTCATGAAAAGATGTACACATTTGACTTTTATTTATAACCCCCCCCCCCCCCCCCCCCAAAAAAAGAAAATCCTGTTCACATGATTTCTCGCTCTCAATTTTCAAATGCATTAAATAAAGGTAAAATAGCATATCTTGTATCGATTAAAATGCAACCAAAAAAATTACGGTGTCTTTGAATAAAAATTTCACAGTTAAATTGACATAAAAAAAGATACTCACCTTCAATTAGCTATTTTCAACTTGTTTTCCCGTAGGTATTTATTTAATCTTATTTTATTTTCTTCTTTATAATAACGTTGGTATTCTGTTATGGCAGAGATATACCATTATGACTCGTTCTTACTGCACTCTCTAACTGTTAGGAATAATTTATATTTCACGTGAAAGGGACGCCATACATTTTTCAGTAAAAATACATAACACGGCGTTAGTCGTTTGATTTCTTTAAAGTTTCACATTTTGTGAATAGTGCACTTATCAGAAAATTAAGTATATGGAACACTTTAATGGGAAATAAAGACAAACGAAGTGTAGTTATTTGTTTTTAGAAATTACATTGAAAGATAATAACGCCATTGTGTCCTCTTTGTTACCCCAGCAGTGTTTGTCGTGTGATTTTAAACTTATTTGTCATAATTGACAACCATATAAATTAGGTTTAATAAAAATAAATCCACAAGATACTGATGTATAAGTAACAGTACCTGGCATAATGCGCCGTTGCTTTATTCTTTAGTTTTTATAGAAAGTTGCACGGAATACCCTATTTCGCGGATTCAACGATACCCTAATATCGGGTATTATACGCGATTTCACGGATAATACCCGATTTCGAGTATTCTCTCCGACCTGTTCAATGCTCGAATCCATAAATTACTATATTTATTTCATCCACATTTGAACTCTTGTAAAACAACTTATTCATCAAAGCAAATTCATCATTGCAAGGACACAACATCATTTTTTAATACTAGTGGGGAGAAGATATTAAGAGAAAAGAATCATTTGGCTTAAACTGAAAAATCTTGACAACGCAATATTTTTGTCGAAAGTCCTAATTATTTTGTGTTTAAGAAGTACCAAATTTCATTAAAACCTTATTTGACTTTATACTACCATAAAAGAGCCGATCTAAACCATATATATGGAGAAATGGTGTGCAGTTTATTCATGAGATTGCCACCACGTGATCTATTTCTCATTTATATTCATGAGATACTGCATAAACTTGAAATATTCTGTTTCTTTATAACTTTATGTTAAAACCTGCAAGCCTGTATCGTTTTGTATTTTGTTCAGGCCTTCGTCATATTTACATAGCTAGGATTTTTCGTGATTAACAGACGATTCATATTATCGTTCTTTCCTATGTTATGTAGGTCACCATAATGTAAGAAATTGCCGTTTTCAAATGAAAAAGGCAGTCGTAACTCCTCATGGAATGGTAAATCATGTATATTTTATATAGAAAAAAGGGCTCTCTTCTGTACCTTTTAATCGGCGGAAGAACTCTGTCAACTTGCAATGAACACTTACGCTTCGTCATCAAAAAATGATAAAAACACCAATTCTATACTCCAACCTTCACTAAATCAATACATCCTCGCTTCGAATTTTCAAATCGAAAAGGCGGTCACAACTTTCACTTTGGTATTTACAATCTTGTCGTTTCCGATAGAAAATGAAAGGTAGAATCAAACCATCGGCGGAAGAACTTTATCCGGAATAAGTAGGTTATAAAAAAAAATGCGATTTTTTTGTTGTATTTTCTCTATATACATGTAAACCTATATGAAATCGGCCGCCATTATAGTTCCCAAATGGCTGCTATGCAAATGAGCTGAATGAACACTATTTCTCCATATGCAAAAATGGGGGTGGGGTGGGGTTTTATTTCTTTAGAGAAGTGGAAAGCCTGTCTACTTATCCTTAGATATTAGGAATTACCTACCCTAACAAAAAAGTATTAAAGTTTACTACTTATCCTGGAAGTATCTTTTCCATTCCGCCTAAATTCCGTTCCGTCCCACGTTTTAGCAATACCCGTCCAAAACGGATGTGAGTATTGTTGACATAGGAATTTCTATTTTAAGTAACCATGGCAACTTCGTTCATTGAAATCCATATCCGATAACAAGATTTATGCATCTTAGCGCAGACTTCATAATTGCCGAGTTACATTGAAATCAGGCCAAAACGAAGGCGGAGTATTGTTTTCGAAGAATTTCATAGATTTTTCATTTTTTAGTATCCAAAGCAACACCGTTCATCGAAATCAAAAACAGATAAACGTGTATAAAATGACGTATGTTAGTGTAGCCTACTTGTGTGCCACGTTATATTTAAATCAAACCAAAACTATGGGGAGAGTAGAATTTTTTCCTATTTCTCGTAAGCATGGCAACACCGTTCATCGAAATTAACCATAACACACATCTTAGTGTAGATTGTTTGTTTGCCCAGTTATGTTGAATCAGACCAAAGTTGTAGTGTTTTTGTAAGACTAGTATTTTACAGATTTTTATTTCAATTTTAAGTAGCAATGGTAACTAGTGAAGTCTACCTGTGTCACTGTCAGGTAATCTTGAAATCAGACCAAATCTGAAGGAGACGTAGCCTTTTGACAGTATTTCACAGAAAAAGGGTCTAATTTTAGTTGCCATGGCAACACTATGAAATGAAAATAACAAACCAATACACAGAGAATTATGAATCTCAGTTTAGTCCTCTTGTGTAACCAGTTATATTGATATCAGACTAAAACAGTATATAATAAGAGTAGCATTTTGAAAAATCGTTGACAGACGGACGGATACCTTGTAATTACAATCGCATAAGATCTTTTGTTTTGACCAGTAATAGAGAACATAATGCTGTAAATAAAAGCTACACCAATTATATGGTTCAGGTAATGACCCCCTTTTTTTCTTGATTTATAAGCTTTTTTATTACAAGTTTATATTGAGTTCTCAGTAAAATATATTTCGGTCATGTCGACCAAACATATATATTTTTCATATAATACAATGAATTTTTGTGATTAATTTCATCTGAAGGCGATTGCTTCTGTCAGTGCTACGGCCGTCTCAGCGAATTTATGAGACACAGCAGGGAATTACGCAGCGTCTCCGTCGTGAACAACAACGCCTGTAAGGCAATATTATTAGAAATTGTTAGAAACATGCAAAAAATGATTTTCAAATTCCAACAATACCCGCTGACATTAAGTGAAAAACAATTAGAATAGATGTTAGGGGAAAAAACCAACTCAAGATATATGGAGCGACTTATTATTTAATAATTATATTCATGCTTTCACTATGAAACTTTCACTTGTTGTTTTATTATCTTGAAATGTATTTCAACTTCTTACATGAAGGATATGGAGATAACGAACAGTATTCAATATCAAAGTCCATAAAACAATACAAAATAGGAACAGAGCAAACATCAGAGGTGGGATCGAAGCACCTACTGCGACATGGGACCTCGATTTAATGCGGTATAATCCTGAAAAACGTTCACAATATTCCACAGTGGGATCTTAACTCACGACACAAGGATGAACTCTTTACTTCGCGACTCTAGAGCAGACGCTTTAACCACTACACTCGGTGTACATCGACGTACATGTATATATCCTTATAGTCTCTTGACGTTTATAGGCGAGGCAATATTTTCACAAATTCTGAAAAAGGTTTACTTGATAATCATATTATCGCGTAATTTCGCAAAATACATTGCAAATATAAACTAAATTAACATTATTCAGTGCGAAGGGTTATTAAAAATTTTGATGATTATTTGATAAAATTTATTATATATATATATATATATATATATATATATATATATATATATATATATATATATATATATATATTTATTATTATATATTTGATAAAAAAGAAATTTATTGTTTTCTTTAAATTAATTTCTTTTTAAACAATTTTAGTTACATGAACATTTTCATTTATCATCTGAAATTACAAAACTCTTCAACAGATATTGAAAGTCATTAGAGAAAAGTCCATATATGAAGCACCAAAGATAAAAACAAATGTTCACTGTTAATGGAGAAGTCCTGATCTGTGATAGTCACATAAAACCACAATATTAAATATCTTTTAGACGTAAACAACATATGAAAGAGAAATTCAAATAAGTGTCTGCTTTCACAAATATAGAGCAAAGCCGAAGAATCGTTAAACTGGATTCATAATAAGTCTAACAAAGTAATATTTGTTGTTATATGTACAATTTATTATGCATTTTGTATAAAGACCATGATCGATACTCTATTTATCTGGTAGATTCATTGTGCAAAGGAAATACGCTTCGTACTTAATCATTAGTTATGTAATTGGCGGTTCGTTGAATTATTCATTGTTAAGGCTGTTTCGAGACCATTCTTTTATCAAGGGTATTGAAATGTTTATGCTGAACATTAAATTTACATATGAATATACAAAGAAAAATACACAACAACTCGTCTTTTAAAAGAGAATTGATATGAAATCTCAAAGGGATAATTACATTATATTTTATAACTAAAAATAAGCAGTGTTCCTAAATCAAAATGATGTTGAAAACTCCACTGGGACTATGTTTAGAGTTGGGCTAAGTCTATTATTCATTGAACTTTCTTAGACAAAATAGTAATCTTTTTACCCCCCCCCCCCCCCCCACAATTGAAGATTGGCAAATAAAAATTGTCACTCTATCCGTCTTTCAGTCCTATTTGTCCGCAAAAACTTGAACTTCATCCACAACTTTTGATTTGAAGAAGCTATGGTTTATGTGTATTCTTTGTGAAAAGACCTTTTCTTTAGGAACCATGATACACGATCTCTTGACTGTAGAATTTAACTTTTGCAAAAACTTGGTCATAACACATTAATTCATAATTAATATTTAATTTGATTTTCACAGCCTTGCTTAAAGTCCTTTTCTTGTATATAATCATTCTTTATCTTTTGACCTTACACTAGAAGTACAACTTGCTTATGGGAGATTTAAGTGATTCAAAAACGTCGTGCACTTAAGAAACTTAAACCTATACAATAAGCTGTCATATGGAGGGCATCAGTGATTCACATTAACATCTCTTTTCAGTTTTATTTCTAGAAGACAAACCGTCAAGTAGCCCCGTGATCGGAAGGTCGTGGGTTCGAATGTCGACCTCGACTGGCCAAAATCGCTAAAAATAGGAAGTGACTGTTCCTTTGCCAGTCGCTCGGCACTTTAATGCCCCCTCCCCGTGGAATTTGCAGAGATATAAAATGTATGTACCAAAAGAAGTATAAGTGGCGTTGGACCCCTCCTCGAACGCGGATCTTGTGAAATAGGTATGAAAAGTCATGATAATGAAACTTTGATCCCCCCCCCCCCCCAACGGAAAGGTTTTACACATATGGGATGTGACTTTGGTTTTTGTTTGCTTTTGATTGTTTGTTTTTTTGTCAAAGATTTTCTGGGTTGGAAATTTTTTTGTCGGGGGTGCCCCCCCCCCCCCCCCCCCCGTAGAAAAAAATTCCTGATCCGCGCCTGACATTGAAGTGAGAGATAAGTGTCCTTCTGATGAGGCCTTAAAATCAGAGGCCTAGTGTCACGGCAGGCGTTGGCACGATAAAGATCTCTCGCTAAAGTTCTGCGTAAAGGTCTTCATTTTAAGCCCTTCACCGGTATATGTTGAGATCTGGATGAACATACTTAAATGGGACGTAAAACAACTCACGATCAATAAATCTAGAAGATAAAGCTTATGAATGAACAAAATATGTTTGTAAATCGTGGTATGGCAGCTCATGGCGAAGACATACGTCTCTCAAATACAAATCGAACTACACAAATGGTCTTGTCATAAGGAATATACCTCTAAATACGAAAACCCTAGCCTAAACTTCAGTGAAAAAATAGGCTAAAATTTCGGCAAAAATCAATTGATCAGGTAGGTCACCCTTCACGTAACTCAGTCGGTAGAGCGCTCGCTCCATGATCGGGAGATCGTGTGTTCGAATCTCGGGACTGACGCGACTGACCCGAGTCGATAGAAAATGGGTTGCAAGTGTTCCTAACCTTCGCCATGCGCTCGGCACTTAAAATGAAAGTTGCAGGTCCTTCTGATGAGACCTTTAAAAACCGAGGTCCCGTGATACGGCAGGCGTTAGCACGATAAAGATCCCTCAATGCTCAATGACCCAGAGTGCCGAGTAGTGGTCAAAATTTGAAGCCCTTTCACCGGTGTTTTGGCGACGTCTCTACGTGAGTAAAAAAATCTCGAATGGGAAGTAAAAAGATATACAATCAATCAAAGGCCGGTCACGTTCAAGCTACATGTAGTTTAGGACCACAGGTTAAAAATATTTGTTCCAAGAAACACACGTGTGAAGCATGAATGTAACAACCGTTCAGAATTATGAACGAGGTTCAATGTTGATTAATAACATTAACAAATGTGAGTCAGACTCGAAGGTCAAGAGGTCTAATTTTCATTTTGATTTCCAAAAGTATTGTCACAGAAAATATAACACCTATTTACTGGTATAATATAATACGTACTGACTTGCTTTGAGGACAATAGCGTTTATTGTCCTCCGAGTGTTTCGTGACAATATAATGAATTATTGTTATTGTCCTCATAGCCAGTATATAGGTGTATAAAATATATTATAGTTATAGCTATGATCGGCATTTCTGTTATCAGAAGTTTCAAATATGAATCGTATTGTTCTAAAATGCTTCAAATTTTATTTCACTTTGATTTTAAGACGACATATCCCAAATTACTATTACAAATTCTTAAAACCAATGGCAAGTTTCTTTCTCAGAAAATTTAAGGTTCAAATCAATGTAATGGAACTGTAGTGCCGCCAAAGACTAGGGGTTTTCTGTTATCTACCAATCGTGTTTGAGGTATATTTTCCGGACCATTACTGTTAATCTGCATTCTGTGTGGCTTGGAAAACGTTAGCAGTTGACGCAGAAATTCGATAGAGAAAGCAATCTTGTTAACTTCATATCTATACTTCGCTTCACTCGTAAATGCTATAAGTCGTGTATCAGTTTCACTTTGTTTCGAATCAATATCACAGGTAAAGTTTCAAAAAAAAGAAATCTCCACAGCGATGTTCTAGTGTATCGTTATGGATCCTTCTCTGCAATGACGTTTTTTCCATTATTTTTTGGTTGCTTGTGAAACCTACAAGGTTTTAGAAATTACAGACCGTTATCATCGATATGTTTGTTGTATTTATGGCTTATTAGGAATTTCCAAATAAGTTGAAAAATACATTTACCGCTACGAAAATCAAACAATAATTCCCACTAAGAAATATGGATGTTTATTCACAGACGTTGGAATGATTCGCTAATGATCGGTAAAAGCTGTGACTTATTGACAAGCAAGGGTTGGTGATGCCAGGCCTGGGGACTTAATGTTATCTGCTGGACAGGACATTTTGATTACGACTATAAAAAGAGAAAATCCAGGATTATTATTACTAATTAGTGCTGTCATGAACATATAAACAGCGTCTTTTTACATTTGTGATCGTGCAACAAAACGATGTTACAAGCGTATGGGTATGTATTATTTTCACTTGTTGGATACCCCTTCTTAATTTGAAAGTAAATTTGATGGTGTAAGGGAATTTTCTCTGAACTTTTTTGTTGTTACTTTTTAGCCAGCGAAATGTTTTTATTTTCATTAAAAATACTTGTCATTTAAAAACTTAGTGCTGCTATTAACACCTATAGATTATTTTAATATATACTGTGCTTTATTCATTTGGAAATATTGTTTTATTTATTATCAATTGTTCGCGCAATTTACCATCACGTGCAAGTTAAGTTAAAACATCACGTTTACCAATGTTTAGTGTAAACTTTTCCACGTACATATAATTTCTAATAATTTTTTTGAAGCCCTTCGTTTTAATAATTGCAGAATTAACATTAATTTAAATGACTAGATATATGTCATAAAATAGATTATTTTCCGTATAAAAATTATATATTTAGGGAATTAGGAAGCATAAGTGTCACAATAAATCTAAGAACAAACTATGGTCTTTTGCTGTATTTTAATTCATCCATGGACAAAATTGGAAAAATAAGTTGCTTCAATTAATAAATTTTTAAATTATAAAAATGAGGGCAAAGATAAATTAAGCAAACGAGTCAATTTTGCATATTAGTCATATGTTTGTTGTATGGTAGGGTGGATACAAAACTGGTCAGTATACGAGTCCCCCACTTTCCAAGTCGTGTTCGATCAAAAGTTCTGGCTGATATTCTTCTTGTCATGTTTCTTCTTGCTTTGATGTACCTACTTTCCATTAATGCATGAAAGGAATTTTTCCTCTATCATTTGGGTGCCATCCGCTACACTAATTAGAAGACAATAGGGCATTACAGAGATCATCAAATTTCTTCGTGGGAGTGTTGTTTAACAAGTTTAGACAAACCATTTGTAAAATTTACCAGATTTTCCTGGCTTTTAGTTTTCAATTTGCTTTTCCTACGCAATTGTGTAACAAACAACCTTTTCGTGTTGAAAAGTAAACACCTTTAGGATTGCTTCACTTCATTGCATTTTAGCTAGAGATCCAACCAAAAAAATACAATTTTTTTTATATCGAAAAGTTTGTATGAGAGTACCCAAAGAAATTTTTGATTTTTTTTACTATTTTTAAAAGTTGACATACTGTAACATACCTCTATGAATGTTCATACAGGAACTCGTTACATTATAAATAGACATTTCACGAGACAATAGCAGTTCTATGGGGCAGCAAGATTAAATAAAAATGTCAAGTAGTCCAAAGGAATATAATATTTTTTTGAAGTAGAAAACCGACTGTAAATAAAGCGTATTTTAATCTTTTGAAAATGTTACTGAAATCTGAAAAAAGTATAATTGGCTTGGCCTCATTCTTGTCGACCTGCATGTTTACAAATTTGATTTGGTAAATATACATGTTATTCTTTTTTTTTTAAATATCTAACTATAATTAAAGAGACTTTCATAACTACATTCTCAAAACTTATTATTTCAGAGTATGTGAAGAAATTTGAACATTTTGTCCTCAAAAATGTTATTAACTTTGAAAATTTGCAGAATTTTTTTTAAATCATGTGTCATATGGAAAATTAGATAAATATAAAATCCTTTGCTTTTTTATTAATCGACTACTTTGAGCAAACGAATGTTATAATATGTATTAAGGTAGTCAATCATCAGGCTCTGAAAATCAGTAATTGAATAGTTGAAAATGCTCATAAACCAAAAAAAATGGGATTTGCCCAGGTTTATTCTTTAAGGTAGGATTTTCTCTGGTTTCTGACTTGAAACATTCAAAGTATATATGTCTTATATATTGAAAAGTAATTTAAAAGATCATATTTTTCTTTCCTCATCACAATTATACAATTTTAAATAGAAATGGTAAACTGCGTTTGAAAACCACACACACTTTTCTTCAAAATTATAATAGAACAATGAATTTAGTAATATTTTTTACTCAATCGAAGTCTTGGAGAAATTTTCAAGTTAGATTAATAATGAGGGACTAAACTTTCAAAATATATCAAATAAATATGATATTTCAAACAAACTAGAACTTTATTAGCTTTTAAACACTTCCCATCAAAGTGCAGATTTGAGCCAAAAATCCATAAAAATATTATTTCTCTCTTACTAAACGATAAAAACTTTTTGTTTTTGTATCATTTTGTACATTTATAGGACTACTTTATTATATGTGAAAATAAGAAAAAGTTAAATATAGGAAGCATATGAAAATAACTAATATATACTAAAAAATTAAGAAAAACAGAGAAAATTCGGATTAGCCAATGTCCAGTTAAGTTAAATTATTTATGTAAATTTGGTAACATCATGCTATAGACCCGATATATTAATATGTTTTATGCAAAAAGAACAATCATTAAACTTTTGAAATAGAAGTAGGTATCACATGATTGGCAACAATTATTTTTTATTGTTAATGTCAAGGAAAAAGTTAATGACCTTGACCTGACCTTGCCTCTAATATAAAACGGTCAAATTTAATTTCATTGATACTATCACTTACTAGTATTGTCTTCTTGATTCTGTGAAAATTTCATTAATTTTTAAATATTAGAAATATGAGAAGAATCCTACCTTAAATCAAAATATAAGATGTTAACCACACACACCTTTTTTTTTTTACTCATACGGTAACGTTAGTTTCTTCTGTTTATTTCAGTTATCTATATAATTCATGGTGTATTAAGTGATTGCTATCCTTAAAAAACATCATAAAAGTCACGTATCATTTAAGTTCATGTCAATAAACAACGGTGTCTAAAGCCAAGGGAAATTGGATTTCTTTTAATTTCCATTTTTTAAAATACTTATTAAATGAGATACAAATATGAACTTTTTCTACGAGACCGCTTTTAAGACTTCAGAAATTCTTGACTCACATTTAGATGCATAAAAGGAACATTGTTGCATAAAAAATTTCAATTTTAAGCAATATTATGATAATTTTTGAATTAAATAACAAGAGATATCCTTCTTAGCTGAGGGGCAGTTAAATTTGTTATGTAACTTCGTATTTGAAGAGATGCCAGAGTTTTAAACTATGCTTTGTCATTTACTTGTATTGTAAAATAGAGATGTTTCATTTGAAAGACTATGAAAGGACGTTCACTTTAGTAACTCCTCTAATTTCGCATTGGAACATGTGAATGTTTTTTAACCATACCAAGATATTTCTCAGTAAAATCTTATTTTACCCTTTTCATGGACTTCAAAATGGTCAAAGGACCTCTCAAGTTCTGTAGATTCCTTATTATACGCGAGGAATTAATTTCCGCGTAATTTCGCGAGAAGCGTCACTCCCGAAAAAATATTACTCGCTTTTATTTTCATGGCGCTGAAATCTACATGTATGTAAATTCTGTTGATGAACCGTCCATTTGCAAATTATAATTCTCGCAATTTGACGTTAAAGACACAGTTCGCGATAAAAAGTGCTCACGAAAAATAAGGAATCTACAGTACTTTTACCACTTTTTTGTGCGTGTTTAACTTTTGTATGTTAATCAATTAATCATAAATATTGCAAAACTTTCCTGACATACTTACAAATGTAGTTTTCCTTTAAAAATTAAAATAGTATTAAAACATTATTGAAAAGAATGCTAGTAAAAATGTCTTGAGTAAACATATGAATAAAATTAGGTAGAAAGAATAAATCATAGGTGGCGCTTCGTATGGTGGCCATATTATTTGATCTGGAAAAAAAATTATGAGACTTGCGTTGCAGATTGATACGGTTTTGTCGGGTTATTATTGTAACGTAGATGACGTCATTCGATGAAATCATAATATTTAACTAAATGGCGCATTGCAACAAGAATTAAATTATTTGTAATGGTCGTCCTTCTCATTAATCACGTTAATTTTACTATTTTAAGGAAAATGAAAAAAGATATGGATTTGTTTCCTCAAGAATTCAGCATTGTTTAAGCTCTCTGTTAATTGAATCAAGTTATCAAATACTTTCATACGTGTAATAGGATACCAAGATTTCACAGACGTGAGTCGTAGTGACGTTTAATACGCTAATCTTTCTTTTAAGATTAGAGAAAATCAAAACAAACGTAATTTCATTTACCCAGAGTATCACGGATCGATTTTTCTTCATACTTGGAAAATTATTGTTGAAATCATCGATTTTTGTAGCTTATAGAAATGAAACAATTTTAACGACCCTTATCCATACCTAAAGCCCACTGACGTGGCGCGTATCTCGAACAATTATGAATGATCAGAAATTATTGTGTAATGCTGGGTTTTTTCCCCTGGATCATTTCGCCTAAAACGACCATTATCTAGAGCCATCGAGAGAGATGATGATTTAATAATGATTAAGCAGACGACACTGATCTTTTTAGCGAACATCATATCTCTCCTTGCAGACAGCACAATGTGAAAATCGGGTATTTTGCTATTTGTAGAATCACAATGTCGGGGGAAAGTAGAACCGATTGGAGACGAATAATTCCTTAATTTAGTGTTTTGGAAATGGGATTTGCCGAGGCATTCTACCTCTATGGAAATTTTCAAGGTTGGATTTTGTCAAATCTATTTTAAAAAAAGATAAACGAAAATGTTCGAATATAAGAAAGTTTTATCTTTAGATTAAATGAGGTTACGATATATGTTTCTTAGTTTTGAATGAATTGTGGTTATATATGTGATTTCATTTAGCGCTCAATTGCTGTTTATGTGCCTTTTCAAATTTGTCAATAATTTAAATCTTTATCGATTAAATCCAAGAGTTAAATCAATACATCTATTGATCACAGTGAGGTTCGTGCATATTTTACATACACAGTACATTGTAAGTTATTACATTCTTTATTAAGGTAATCAATCGTTCCTTAAAGTTTTTTTCAACACAAGTAGTATTGACCTTTTGTAATGGTATATAATTATATTATACATAAGTACAGAAAACATTATGTTACGTCTACACAAGGGATATGACTTACGTAATAGTATAGTAATTTGCACGGTAAACCTTACATCGTCGGGCTTTGTTAACAACTTATTATTATTTCTAAAATGGATTAATATGTGCGTAACTTTTGTTGTCTTATCACGTAATGCTTAGGAAATGTGGAATCTTTGCTAAAAATAAGTTTTTAAACTGCATTTTTCAACTTTTAAAGTAGAAAGAAATGTAACATAATTTAAATGAAAGAAAATTGAAACAGTTTAGTGGATTTCTTGGTGAAGAAAACAATGAAAACAAGTGACACAAAATATCTTAAAGGTATAGCATTTATTGTTAAAATGTATGGGATTCAATATTCTAGTAGTTTTGAATGCATTTAAGTGAGTATACAATCACAACTTTATGTAAATGAACCCGTATTACATGAACATGTACTTTCAATGTATACATGTAGGTGATGATAATTTGCTATGATTACTTACAATGGTTCGTTGAAATTCTGTTTTACAGCTGGATTTGGTTTAGTGGTAGTTATTTGGACTATTGGATTAACAAAAGGTATGTTTTTTTTTCTCTTTTTGTACTCCTTCAGAAAATGTATCCCTTCAGAATTTCATTCACAGATTTGTTATTCATGCTGACACTTACTCATTATTAACAAATTAAAGTAAACAAATATCAAATCAGGGTTCTAACACATCAATTGATTAGCAGCCTTTGACATTTTACATTTATAGTGGAGTAAATATTCCCCGAGCTAAAGTGTAGTCATTAAAATGATGCATGTGATGCTTTGAATAGACTTTTTCAAATATTTGTAGTTCAGTCATAATTTCCGGAAACATACCAATCACTGCTGGAATAAAAGAAAACTTTTTTGTCGTTTTATTTTTGTAGCGATTACAACTACTTTATTTTTATATACAATGCTTACCTGTAAGTTATGAACAATTGTGTAATTTTCGAGTTGAATGATTCAGGCATCACTTTTTCAGGTGAATCTTTGGTGTATATTCCAGTAATTCAGGGACTGATGAATACGACATTTCTCTCGCCTGTTCCGAGTCAGAATGATACATTCTGTTTAATAACAACACCAGTGATGTCCGAGAACAGGAACTCTATTGTTTCGAATTCTTCAGTGTTATCAAGTGAACTTGTCCAGCATAACTTATTAACAACTTTAAATGGGTCATCAGGTATATATTATTTTTATATTATAAGTGGAAAATGGTTTCGTATAAAGTATTGAAGATATATAACTATGTATTTCCAAGATACATAACACGCTTCTTGTTCTGGGTTTCAATGTATTTTTTTTTGCATTGATTTACATGTAATATACCACTCACTGAAGATAAACAATTTTCATTAGAACATTATTGATCAATTTATAACAGAATGAGGGATATTAAAAACAAGACCTCTCTCAGTCGTATTTCTGAATCCCAAGAGTTCAAATAGCTGCAGAATTGTACATATTTCTGTTTGAGAAAATTCGGACAAACTGGAGGACTCTGGTTTGCCTGTCCGAGTTTTCCAAACGAGAAAGTCGCAACTGTAAGTTCAAATAAATGATTCAAGTAATATTTAAGAAATGGCGAGAATGGACTTATTTAAGCAGAATAGACAGAGGAAGAAATATATCACTCATTCTAGGTCCAAATGTGTCCACATATAAACACAGATGCCTTTCATTCTAGTTTCCTTGTTTTAAGGTCCCTCCAACTCATATTTTTTTTAATATGCACACATGCTATATATCAATTTATTCAGGGAGATTAACTTCATCATTTAATATGATTTTGAAAGATATTGCCCATCCCATTTTTTTAGTAAAAAACGCCAAATTTAACGTATTTCATATTTCACCTCGAATATTATTTTCATTGAAAAAATTGATTTATTTTCTAAATTAACAAATTTTTATAATTAAAATGACCTGAATTAGTATAATTCATGCTTCTATTATTTAAACTTTTAATTTTCCGTTATCAAAAATGTGAAAATTTGGGTAAAAAAGAAGATTTTTCAATTTTCCTTGATAAAGTGAAACCGTTGCCATGGCAACAAAAATATAAAAATCAACGTTTTACATATCTACCGATTCCATCAAAATCCATGAAGTTATTAATTTGATCATTTTCATTAATTTGAACTAAAAATATATGTATGTCCCCAATATTATTTCCATGGAAGCAGGGGCTATATTATGGGTTCGGAACATAAAAATCAGGCTTTTTCTACACTTTTAAAGACAACATTGATATCACCTTGTCGTGGTGAATGTTAAAGACTAAATGTTATTTTTGATATTGTTTTTAGGCATAAATTGGCCAAGAATATTCAAAATAAAACTCCTCCTGTGCTACATGATGGTCTAAAAATTTTTTCCATGGAAGAACTCTAGTATTTATGGCAATCTTTACATCTGAATATTCTGATGAAATTGTCCATGAATTATACTGCAACACCTTTAGAAGTACATGTATATGTATATAAACATACTTCAGAACATGTTGCAACTAAACCAATTAAAAGCCTATGAATTTGACCTCATGCTGATTTAGTTACTACAACATTAGTAACTTCTAGACATCTTTGTAGCAAAATATCTTTAATCAGTTATGGCTGGTCACTGTCATTACACATGTATGCCATTTTTTGAGTGAAATGTTGTAAGCATTGCATCCACGAAGCTGCTGTTTTTATAATTAAATGATTTCTTTACTTCGAAGAGTAGATATGCTATCTTTAAAGTAATGTTTGTTTGCCCTCTCTTGACTCAGGGTAAAATTATTGGGTCGGTAGGTGAGAAAATCTTCAACAACATTTTTTTAAGGGGGATAAGAGGAATAAAAAGAAAAAATAAAAAAAAATACGGCCCTGCACTGAAAAAAAGTTTTCAGTCTGGTCATTTTAGTCAGTCGGTCTTGAGAGGCCGACAACCAAACATTTTTTAAAGATGGCCTATTTCTACACTTCATGGACATTAGCTCAATCATTGGATTAGGTAGTCTGAGAATCTAAATTGAAATATCAGGCAGAACAAAATAAAGATGAATTCTAAGTGACATCAATTCATACTTTAATGAGTTTACAGAGTACTTCTGATTTCAGAGAAAAGGCAAATTCTGCAAAATGACATAACACTGTCATAAATATTTGTCAAGAACAGGGAAAAAGAAACAATGCTACAGTGATAGATATATCTCATTGATATCCATGAAATAATAATTTAAATATAACAAAATTTTCTCCTTTTTAAAATCAAAATACAGAAAAAAATTAAAAGATTATAAATGTAAACAATTTTAAAATAAACTACATGTATTTGTGAAAGATTTTAATTATAGTAGATTACTAAACTAGTCTTATCATTCCTACTAAATTAACAACCTTACAATTTCCAAGTGTCATGTTTTAAACTGTTACAGTAGATATAATTATACATGTTCACTGCAGCTTTACATGTATGTACAAAACTCATCAGTTTTCAGAAATACTTATTTGAGCATATTAGGTCCTGGTAAGAACAAAATTTAATGAATAAAAATATTAATCTTAATTGTTCGTGTATTAATTTCCTTGCAATTTTACAAACCCTTTTACGAAACTTGTTACATGTAAGTATAGACAAAAATCAACCTTCAATTAATACCTATGATGTATACATTTATTTTACTGAAAACAAATTCAAAGATGGACAAACAGAGCATGCACTGCAATCATCACATATACACATATTTTCTAAATATATGGAAAACAGCATGTATATACTAGATAGGATGTTGTTAAACATTAAATTTCCTTCTATAATCTATAGACATATAAAAATATGCATTGGGTATAACAAGTCAGACGTTCTTCTCCAAATCTCCATTGATTTTGCCATGTCTGGTACAACATCTTAGCTTGATCCATCCAACTTTCTTTAATATTCTTGAGCTGATATGGGATGACCTCTACTTTGATTGATGGCACAAATCTTTTAAGGAAACACTGAAGTACTTTTCTTTTTGGTTCTTATCTATTCCAATTAATGACCCATGATCTGAAATCATATGTGTTCATTTTTACAATAACATTTAAGGAATTGCATAAGGAATTGCACTGAGTTTCATTCACTCAATGAAATGAATAAATTTCCAATATAATCAATGAAGAATCAATATGAAATTATTGTAAAATTTACAGATTGAATTAGTGAAATACAAATGCTTGATCAAGAAAATTAATGTTCTTGTCATGCACAATCTGTATCTCTTTTTTATTAATTAGAAAATGAGATATTAATTAAAATCAAACCTCATTTAAAAAGGTAACTAGAACAATTGAATACCTGTTCCAATAATGTTACAAATATTAGGCCTAAAAAGCAAGGATTTTATTTTTCATAATTTCTTGAATGAATGCATTTTTATTTTTTGGCAATGTTGGGATATTAGTCACATCCTGACACCCTTGTACCGTTTATTCATCGTTTTTAAATCCGTAGTCAGTAGATCATTCATAACTTTCAGTAAAATGAATAGTTAAATAATTACCTGATGAAAATACTATCAACAATCAAACTGTCAACATCATTATTGGACATGGTCAAATGCACCGTGACTTTTCTTCCCTGTTCGGACTGCATATAGCATAATACTTTACAGGATACTCTCAGGTCTTTTCTTTTTTCTTTCCCATTCTCCCTTAAAAGTTTAGTGTAGTGGTGAAGCGAGAAACACACAACAGCACAATGCGTCAATGACTTTCTTCTGATCGGAATGGCCGTGCAACTTGCCATGTTCCGTATCGAAAATAAACAAGTCCTCCTTTATTGGTTCATCCACATGCATCACGCTAATCTCAAAGGCTTCTAAGATTCCTATGCTTTGATTTGTTATAAGGCTTTCTCCTGAAAACGTCCTTTGTTTTTAGTCCTAACAATAAGAAGTGACAACAAACATCAAGTATGACAGAGGAAATTCGTTACCGAGATGCATAGCATCGCTGGTTTAAATTCGCCTGTTTCAAACGCTTTGGTGATTCGCAAGAGTTATCTCCCTGTAAACGCAAACCTTACCTTAAATAGTCCCTATCGGGCTCAATACTGTAATTGTCAAGAAAACATACAGCTACATAATTAAAAAAATGTCCCTTACTTTGTCTTCAAAAGTGAATCCATATTGCTTAAAAATTACCAACTACCTACTGATATGCGGTTTGACAGTGCATGTGAACACAGCGATATTTCGTTTACCTGAAGAAAAAAAATGCCAAGCAAGAAAAGAGTAAAGCAGAATTTTTCAAAGTCATAAATTCTACTACCGGATTGGATGGAGGAGGTGGTGGGGTTTGGTCGAGGTTTTATTGTTCTTTATATTAAAAAAAAAACCCACACCGTTCGATGTTTTTAACTGTTCTTTAAAAATGCGGCGGGTATGGCGAGTCTCTGTTTTGGACACATTGAGAATAAAATTTTCGATGTAGAGACTGAGAAATTGTTTACATTCAATGCAGGTAAGGATAAACGTAGGATACCAGAAATCTTTAACAGGAAGCTGGATGTTTCTTCAGGACTAAAATTCTTATTATATGTATTTGTCATAAAAACTAGCCTGCCTTGGATAATTAAATATCACAGCCTGGATCTTCTCTTGCTTCGATAATTAATATAGCAATAAATAAGCTGCTTCTACTTCATCATCTTACTGGGGGTTTTATAAAGTAATCATGTAAAAACTAATATTGACTTCATCATGGCAAAGCAGGCGTATTATAACCAAACGCTGACATTTCGGGCAAAACAGTCAGAGCAATTACACTTTTGGGGCATCTGTAGCAAATTAAGTAGAGAGAAGTACAGGAATGACCAATCAAACTGGTGGACTCAAATGGCTTCTTGGATTCATACTTTAAATTGAATCGGTTAATAATGAAGCAATGGGGAAGAAGTCGTATACTGAAGTAAATTTTCATCCTCGTGAACTAATAATTAAAGTTTTGTATAGTATTCTTACAGAAAGGGTTTAATTCTCGAATTTTAATTTTAAACAAAATTATGCCGGCCTACTGAATTGTTTATGCGTAGGATGCTTCTGCAATAAGTACACTAAACAGACAGACAAAATCCTGCATTGAATGCCATAATGCATTTACCATCATTACCCTTTGAAAATATTTTTAATTTCTGGTACATGTATAACTTATCAGGGAAGGTAACGCTCGAGATCAAGTGTCCCATAAAAGGGTATTGTAACGGAAGTAGAGTCCGTTGGGAAAGGGTGACAATTTGTTGTGAGAATTTAAAATCATAACTGATGAAATTTGATTAATTTAATGGACATTATTGTTTGATATAATCCATGAATTTTATAAGGAACTTGCTTCGTTGTCCTTTAGTCCTATTCATTTTACTGACAATGCTTACTTAGATAATGGCCCCAGTGGAATAAAGTTTGAATATTAAATGTTATCTATTAACAACCCCCTCTTTTCATTCAAAATTAATTTTTCCGGTATTGGGAACTCCTTTCGTCTCCAGTTTTAACTCTTTCTTCCTTGCAATATTCTCTTCTAAACAATTTATGATGCTACGATGTCTAATCAGAACTATATAAGATGAAAAATTTATGGTTTTATAAACGTTGCGAGTTCTTTTTTTGCATTCTTTAAAGGTCAGATTGCAATGGAGTTACTCGGCCCTATTTCTCAAATAAATAAGACTGATTATGTATTTGCCCTTACAAATCAAAAATCATTATTTCGCATGACCTTTAGTTTAAAACCCATCCAGTCTGTATACAGCATTATCCAAGCATCATATCATCGGTTTTAAAGTTAATGGATTATTTTTTTTAACCTATGAAAATAAGGAGTGAGGGCCATTGGGAAAATGTTTAGAAAAATAACAAGCAACCCTTTATATTACTGGAAGGGAGACTTTTTTGTTTGTTTGTTTGTTTGTTTGGTTTTTTTTTTGACATTTTTTTAACATAAACTCTTGACCAAACGCCCAAAAATCCCAAAGCTGCAAAAAGTAATAGACACCATAGTTCGGTCTTTCCACAATGAGTGAAAAATTCTCGAGAGGGACGTTAAACAATAATCCACAAAAGACCCAGTACTTTTTATTCTATTTCTACCCTTTAAAATTTTCCTTTCCAAGGTGTTCGTCAGCTGGGGCCTTGTGTCATACAAACTCTTTTTAATGGTGGTTGATGGAAATTTATCCGGAAAAAAAATATTTTTCTTTCATATGGTACTGAAGGGATAAAAAATCCCCAGTTTAAGCTGGCAATTAAAAGTATAATAATCTGCGAACTTTTTCTTGCCATACACCCTGTGCAAACATTAATACTACAATAACCAAGTTATAAAGCATCTCGAAACCTTCGCCACAATTTCCTATCATGTCACTGAGAAAATGTTGACCAATATCTGAAGTGCATCAATTTACTTTTAAACTTCATTTCAAAACGAGTGAAAAGATAAATGACAGATTAACGAGAGAAAAAAATGTTTTATAGTAGGAACTAACAAATCACCGTGTGGCATGAGCAGATGCCAGGACTCATGGGCCTAATCCTGGTACTCGTCTTAAACCAATCACATTCTGTAGTTAGCGATTAAATACGATCAACCATTGCAGTGATTGAACATGTAAATACTAGTATTTACATCAAGGGTTCTTATCTCATTTCGTGATTTACTGATGTTAGTATTAGCAGAAAATCTGCGATGTAACAAGGCTTTTTTTCTGAGAGGGAAAAAAATCCATTCATTAAGCAAGAACGGAAGCAAGTGGTTCCTCGGTGTTATTGACTTTTGGCTTTTTTATCTTTTTTATCTCCCCAAATAGAATTCCTAATCTGAAGATGACGTGGTGGCAGTCTCCGCTGTCTTTCAGTTCACACAGAAGGAGGAAATAAATTCAATTGAATAGTAGATAATTACTGTATAACTATTAGATGATTACTGTATTATCAACTGTTCATCGGTTAATTAGGTCTTTTTTTCTGTGAAAATTATTGATTTTCTTCTGTTTCTTATTATTATTCTTCTTCCGCTGATTTTTATTTCGATATTATCGAAAAGACTTTTTGTTCATCGTAAAGGTCTTTAAAAGTTATGAAAAATTTGACCCAACGTTATGAACTATGACCCCTTTCGAAGTTATTGCCCCTTTCGCAAGAAATGTTTGTTATCGCTACTACTCTAAAACCGTAAACCGCAGAGACATGAAACCTTCACCGATGTCTTCGACTACTTGAGGGGACTCTGGAATCTATTCATTGCGAAAGTATTCGGTGACCCCTTCAATGAGTTATAGCCCCTGAAAGTTTTTGAATTTTACAAATAATTAAATATTTTCAAAATGAGAAGTTGTAGAGACATAAGAAGAACTGCATAAGATTCATTAACCTTTGACCTTAAAATTCATGTAAAGGTCAAAGGTCAAGGTCATTCCAAAAATGAGAAATTCAATTTTTTTAATATCTTTTTTATCTTTTCACATATACAATCCGTCTTTGCATTTTTAATATGTACTCTAGAAATTATTTCAAAGATATATTTGTCCCTTAATTGATTTTATAAGTTATTGCCCTTTGTGTGAAAAACCTTGTTATTGCTACTACTCCGAAACCATAAACCACAGAGACATGAAACCTTCACTAATGTCTTCGAAATCATTTAATCTGTTCATTGCAAAAGTATTGTGACCCCTTCAATAAGTTATAGCCCCTGAAAGTTTTTGAATTTTACAAATAATTGAATATTTTCAAAATGAAAATGATAAAAACATAAGACTAACTGCATAAATTCATTAACCTTTTACCTTAAAATTCATGTAAAGGTCAAAGGTCAAGGTCATTCCATAAATGAGAACTTAATTTTTTATATCTCTTTTGTCTTTCTACATATACTTAATGTCTTTGCATTTTTAATATGTACTCTTAAAGCTATTTCATAGATTTCATTCTTGTTCCTTAAAATTGACCTTATTAAAAGTTATTGCCCCTTGAGTGAAAAACATTGTTACTTCTACTTCTTCGAAACCTTAAAGCGCAAAGACATGAATCCTTCACTAATGTCTTCTTTAGGCACAACTTTTATGTTCCAGTATGAAAGGATCTGATGACCCCTTAAATGAGTTATTGCCCTTTAACACTTTTGCGCTTACTATTAAACCTAATTACTTTAAAACTATAAACCATTCATGCATGGGGTTAATTGCAAAATGTGACCCTTGGCCTTTGACCTTGAATATTACATGAAGGTCAAAGGTCAAGGATTTCCATTTTTTATTAAATTTTTTTTCTTTTTTTCCATCTTTTAAGCAATTTCTGTTTTTTTTAATGAAATTTAATTTTAAGGAGATAAATATTAAATGAAATTGAAATTCAAAGAAGGTGGAAAGACCTCTAATTGTTCAAGAACAATTAGTCTACTATCTAATTTGCTTTTTTTCCCAGAAAATTTTAAGTCCCAAAGTGTAACTAGATTTATATTTCATTTACGGTTCTGTAGGGTACATGTTATGAAATAATGAAGTTAAAAATAGAGAAAATGACTTTTGCCGTGAGCGTATCTGTGTACATGAAAAGTACAGTTTCATTTTTTTGTTGTTAGCGATTTTCCATTGAACTGTAGGCAGAGTTTTACATAATGATTTTAAAATAACATTTCAGGACATATTTCTCACCTTGGTTTTATTCTAACGGCTTTTAATTTGCTTTACGTTGATGTCATAATCTCTTCTGGCAAACAATAACATATGGACCAATGTTTCATCTTCCATATATTGAAATGAACGTTATGATATTATGGTTAATTTGTTCCCTTTAGAGATATATTATTTAATTATTTATATATCTTTTTTCCTTGAAGAAAAACAAAGTTCGCCAAGAAAAGACATTCTATAAATCATTTATTCTGTTCTTATTTGTGACTCTCATGATTGTCGTTGCCAAAGAAACAGCTGTTGTTCCAAAAAAAATTATCTAAAAGCTAAAATTACCAAACCTTGTAAGGTTTTAACTGCATTAATTGAGCAGAATATAATCATTATCTTGCGTGAAGATTCAAACTATGTAATTAATGAACAAGAAAATTGTTTCAAAAGCCTTGCAATTGGTATGGCGTTTCCATGTTCAACAGATAATTCCAGCATATACATAGTTCTGTTTCTTTGACACGGTTGAAAAAAACATGACACGGGCCTTGTTAACTTAACAAAGGTTTGGAGTTCTTATTCTGTCTTGTATCTCGACAACTGAAATTTAAACTTTTAATAATATTTAAAAATAAGTATTTGCAAACATAAAAGACGGAAAATTTTCAGCTAAAACTGTCCATGTCCCTTTGGGTCCTTCACTTTTTTTTCTTTTAAACGACCTCACCTCATTCCAATCAACACCTTCGCCGTGGCCACTATTTATTGGTCAGGTAGACAAAATTATCCATACTTAGTATAAAAACAAGGTCTAAACAATGGCATGAAATATGTCGGTATATGAACGATTCAAAAAAGGTGTATTAGCTTACTAGGTCATTATAAGGACCATATAATTTTCCAAATGCTGACTTTGCACAAGAAAAGTCGACGATAGAAAAGTTTAATTTATTTCATTTGACATACAGTTTAGTTGTTGGTTGAATTTTTAATGGTTAAATTTTATAATGACTTTCACCTTAAAATATTTTACCACTTTTTACGTGGATAAACATGAACGCATTATTTGAGATGTACAGTTTTATTCATTCATGATTTTATTATATATTCAGAAAAGGTATTACCGATTAAAATCTCGATAAGTTTGATAAAATATATACTTAAAGTCTGGTAAGTCAACATAAAAAAACGTTAGCTCTTAAAAGCTATTTTCATCTATCAAGCTTGAGGGATTTTAAAGTATTGAAATTTAAATAGAGATGCAGGCACATGCTGTTTATGAATATATTCGAATGAACAATTGATATACAGTAATTTCCTGTAAGAAATAGCAAAGGAAACCAAAATTTGTATTTGATGTTTTTAAAACATAAAAAAAAATGGTAAATTTTTCTTAACTTTACAGGAGGAGGTGTTTGGAAAGACAATTTCGAACAGTTGTATCTTGTTCAGAAGATGGGCGACATTACACCTTTGTATGGAATTGCAGGTGGTGTGTATAGTTACCTTGTTCCAACCAAAGTCTTCAACGAAACCAGAATATGCCTATACTCAGGAATTAGTTCTGTGACTTTTGAAATGTATGTAATAAATTCTACACTTGACCCTGCGGGATTTATATTCAATGAAAAAAAGGAGCTACAATCATTCAGCACACAATGTTTTGTTCACAACAGTACAGAATCCGATGTTATTTTAGTAAACAGCTCAAAAGCTTTTGGTGTACTGATAGTGGAATCGAAAACTCTACCAAGGTGTTGCCTCGACAGAGCGTTAGAGGCAATCCCAAATACATCATTGACAGGGACAGAGTTTGTCTTGGTCACTGAAGATCCCTCGGAAATTATAATTATGGGTAGGTATAGTTTTCAAGTAAAAATATCCTTTTGAATTATTTGGAATTTACAAGTTTTACGTAATTATTACATTTTAATCTCCTAAAGTATATTATTTGTGTTTATGTGTTATTTATCCTAGAAACTTAATGTATATATTGGTAACTGAATTTGCGTTGATTAAATATTTAATATGAAGTTTATTTAAAATACAAACAATTTTAACATGGTCTTTCCAACACATGTATTTTAAGCAGTTTCAAATGCATCTTAAAGGACGTCGCTTTAAGATGAAGTTATAAATATACACTAATGGTCCTTCCTCAAAGCAAAAATTTTTTTTATCGTTACATTACGCGTCTCCACATTGTTTAAGGTCTCGTTTGAAAGGCCCCCAAATTTCACATGTAAATATGGAGGAAAACTTTGCGATGGGGCAGGCCTTATTAATTATCTGAAGTCTTTAATTCAAGAATTAAAAAAAAAAATAACACTCTTGATTTGTGAATAATTGACGCCCATAGGTTTAAGTTCGTTCAGTTTATATTCTTATCTTAAGAATGTCTATGATTTATATGTTCTGAAATAGAACAATAAATGAATGAAGTAGATGTCTAAAAGACTTAAATTCTCCTTAAATTTGACTTTTCTTTCCAAAAATTACAGAAATATTAAAATTTTTAAAATTAGATTTATAGATGGTTATTGTATGAAAATTGTAAATCTCTTATTTATGTAAAACAAGAACATCAATCTCTTAATTTGGCTTAGCTATCTTAATTTGGCATAGCATCTCTGCACATGATTTTCAATAATTAGTAAACCTTTTTAATTTTTTGAAGTCTGACTTTATTGTCAAAAGAAATATTCAATGATAATTGGTAAAAGCTGTACTTCGTATTCTTGGTTATTTTCAGTCACAATGACATTGAATAAAGACGATACATATATTATTTGCATTATGCTTCCATCAAAACTTCCACTTTATGTACTAAATCTTGCAGAATAATATATGTTTCCAGTGGATCTGTTTGTGGTAGAAACAAGTGAAATCTATATACATGTATCAACGTATATTAAGACTAGTTGAAAAAAAAACATGTTCTAGTTTCACGTACAATACAATCCAATGAGAATTTGACCTTTTCATCTCTAAATGTACGAAGTCCGAGATGTAAGGTCTAATTTTAATTAGATTGAGAAATAGTCGTACTTGTTCTGAATACCGTTATCAACATGAAATAGGTAAAGGCATCCGCATTGATTATTATAACCGTCCCAAAAAAAACCTTTTTTGGCTTCGTTTTCAGTTATTTGCCTTGAATATTTACTTGAGTACTGTTATTATCAATCAGTTTTCTTTTCTTAAAATGAACATACAATTGAAAGAAAGTTAATTAAATGTACTCAAAATTATTGGGTTTTTTTTTCGAAAACACTACAGGGTTGAGAGTAATTCTTTCCATTTAAAGGCGAAATGTTTACCAAGGTTCATATCATCTTGTATATCATACATCATTTTATCTTCTTCGAACCGACAAAAGGTTTCCATCTAGGCTAATAGCTTTATCTTTGTCAGTGGACACAAACTTTGATAATGATTCAGAGACAAATTTTAAATGCATTGACGGCTTAATGGTGCTCTTCCACATCAATGAATGATCAACTTCAAGTCGCCAAATAGGCGTTTGAAGTGCTTTCAGAATCCATTACCTTGGAAACCGTTTCCTTCCGTTTGATTGAGAAACAAAATATTTTATCAATGGTGGACTGTCCCTTTTATTATTTCTAATCTTATGAATATTGGGTAAAAACTGGAATAGAAATATAGATTTATTCTTTTCTTTGATCTCATTATAAAAAATATTTTCATAGATAATATTATTAAGCTCTGATTTCATTTCAGGGATAGAAAGTTCGGATATCAATGTCAAAACAACGGAAGAAGAATTTAATTTCACCGTTTTATCTCACACCGTAAAGAAATTAAATGTGAGTGGAAACCTCTCTTTGCAATTAACATCGTCAAAACCTTTACAAGTTATGTGCCTCACATACATGCATAACAATGAGAATTCATCTTTTCTGAATCTCTTCACGTTGTTCCCTGTGGTACCTACTTTTTGCAATTGGCTGGAAATTTCTTCCAGCTGTTTTGACAAACCTTGTTTGATTGTTCTGGCAAAGAAAGCTAGCATTTATCCCTCAATATTGATTAACGGTTCGTTTGTAGTAGCTAAAAACTACTCATTTGGTAATTACAATGTCCAGGAGATAACAAATCTAAAGAAAGGACAGTATTTTTTACAAATCCCAGACAGTTCAGGGTTGGCAGTTTTTGTAATAAAGAGAGATCTAGGGAGATTATATCAAGTACAGCCCCTGGACAAGGACAAGTGCTCTGCCATTCATAGTTCTTTATCGATACATTCATCTACAGCAATCCATCTAGAGAACGAAAATGAAAATACGACAGACAGTACTGTAACTACTGATTCTCAAATTAATACAACATTAATACATTTTACTTCCAACCATTCAGTAACTTCCAGTAGCTCTTCTGATGAAAATTCTACATCATCGATAAAAACCTTGATACTGAATACAACTACCGAAAAAAGTGCCTTTGTAAATGTTACTTCAACTTTAGTAAATGCAACGAACATCACATTTTTGACTACTGATTCCTCCAAATATGGAAGACGTAAAACAGAAATAGAGATTGGTGGGTTAGCTTTTCAGTCTCAAACAAATCAAAATGTGTCTAAAGAAGTAGCCCCAAACTATAACATATATCTTCAAGATGTGGAAGAGGACGACAATAGCCAAGAATACATGTTAGCAGTGATTCTATCCCTTTGTGTCGCCATCTTTGCTGTCATTGCAGTGATATCGTCTTTCTTGCTAATGGAGTTTATATCGAGACAAAAACAAATAAGAAACACTAAAATTCGACCATTCGTATCGTAACTGAAATGGCAAGAGGATAATTACGTTGTGCATGCGATGACGTAGATATGTTAACTCTACAAGAATAACTGTGATATACGTTCAAAGAGAATGGTTGGCGTTTCGATTTTAACCAGTTATCTGCCAAAGATTTTCTTCATGCTTAAAAGAAATCAATTTCTCTTTTGAACTCTCTCTTTACTTACTCATCAGAGAACATGTCGTACTTGTCCTTTATCATGTTTATAATTAGTGTTGCTGTTGTATTTGTTAAGCTGAAAGCTTTCGATCGATAGGGCTAATTTTAATCCTTTTATGTACTTTGTACGTATCTATATATATAGAAAATAAAGTCCATCGTTAAAGACGAACAATTAGTTAATTGTTTAAGAATTTCATCTTATTTTTCGATTTGCATGTAAAAATAAACAACGATATGAATGATTATGAAGCAAGATTTGTAATATTGCGTGAATTATTTTAATTATCTTCTCTTTACAAAGATAATAAGCGGGTTCCCGTACACCCCTACTAATGTGTTCGGAACATTTTATTTTTCGGTGTTCTGTAAATTATAAAACCCGATGAGTTCAGAGTAGCTCTGGCGAGAGTTAGCGAGACTACAGCGAGATAGGGTAAATTATTCACGGAAATGTGGCTAGGAAGTGACTAGCACGTGGAGACATGGTAAACAGAAAAGTTATGTTGCGTTTTAGTTTTCACCACCCTATATCATTTTGTAGAAATGTACTTCAATTGATCTCTCTTGAATTCATTCAAATTTAAATTATAAGTATTCTCTATGATACAATTTTCTGTTGTCTTCAATTAAAATTTCTTTTTGGACAAATATTTTTGCATGGGAACCCGGACTATATTTTTTGGCGTCATATTAGCAAATGAGGCACCAATGTGACTTTAACCGACAAATCAGCTGAATGAGAACTGCATTGTGGGGTACTACGAATACTACAGGAATTTTACGCTTGATAAATTCCTTTATTGTACTATCGGTGAATGCAGTTGTCAGGTGGGTGTGTTCCCTGAACGTCTACTTCCTATATAAACAGTATAATTATCACACTCATGATCAAATTATGATTTTTATTATTAGTTTAATTATGTAAAAATGTTTGTCCATTTAAATGCATACGAGAAGCTGCTCGTTTTCCTTACCCTTGAAGTGCTGGTGTTCTGAACTTGACACTATCTATACAATGACAAATTAAAAATGCCCGTGACATCTTCTGTAGTTACTAATCTTTGCATTTTTCTCAAGAACTTTTTTTTAAATTTTGCACTCCATTGACATGATCTTAGATTGACCTGAACCACGAAGTTAAATTTGAAGTCCCAAAATTTTACGAAAGTCAACAGCATTAAATCTAACGACGTTTCCATTTTATATGCCACCATTCCTCACGATAAATCAAATGCCAGGCTTTTTTATATCATTGACAACTGCTATTTCTAGAATTTGAAGTCTTAAATTTACTCACCCTGTCATTGTTCATTTGCGAAATTACTTTGTTAAAAACATTTTTATTGTACAAACAAGTACTTTGAAGTCGGTATTAAAAGATGCTTGAGTTTCTGATTGATAATACCTTTTTTGGGGATCAGTTTTCCAACATACTATTGGAATTCCCATGGGTACCAATTTCATCCCGTTACTAGCATACCTATTTTTGTATTTATATTAAATGGAAGTTGTCCAAAATCTTGTACGTGAAAAGAAGAAAACACTTGCTGGGTCCTTCAACTCGACATTCAGAAATATCGACAACGTATTTTCAATTAACAATAGTTATTTCCATTCTTATGTTATGCCGGCGAGCTTGATATAAAAGTTATCACAGAGTCTGACACATCTGTTTCAAATTTAGATATTTTGCTGGTAATCTTACAACCAAGTATTATGACAAACGAAATAACTTAACTTTTCAAGTGTC
The DNA here is from genome assembly GCF_032062105.1 of Saccostrea cuccullata. NCBI lineage: Eukaryota > Metazoa > Mollusca > Bivalvia > Ostreida > Ostreidae > Saccostrea > Saccostrea cuccullata. The sequence goes on along the minus strand of NW_026939048.1, from coordinate 6,600 downwards.
AACCTCCCTTACTTATGCAACAATATACCTTCATCACCTGCACACGGAGTTTATATCTCTCAGTTGATTCGATACGCAAGAACATGCTCTACGTATGAACAATTTTTAAAACGAGGTAAGTTATTGACAAACAAGTTGCTGAAACAAGAATATCAATGGTCTCGTTTAAAGTCATCATTTTTTAAGTTCTATGGTCGATACAATGACCTTGTCACCAAACACAATTTATCATCAAGTCAAATGTTGACTGGCGTTTTTCATTCTTATTGTTAGACCGTTATTATTACACTGAATTAACGACGGATTTTTTCGTTTCTTACCAATTATGACAAGGAGCACACGGTGGGTGTGACCGGTCGGGAGGGGATGCTCACTCCTCCATGGCACCTGATCCCACCTCTGATGTTTCAGAGGCCTATGTTTGCTGTGCTCCTATCTGTATTGTTAAATGGACTTTTAAGCGTTAATAATGTTCGTTATCTCTATATCTTTCATTAAACAAGAAAGAGGGTGCATTTGATTGGAATTTGGCAGGAATTTAAGTGCATTTGAAAAGCTGTATTTAAACTTGTATATCAGTTGAAATATGCATTCTTTTTAGCAAGAGCTTTTAGGAAATAGGTAGGATTTTTTTTTTCAATTCATGAAAAATAAGTCGCTTAAATTATGGCTGGATGAGTTACTCGGTACAAACTATTACATATTAATGTTTTTTCTAAAACTCTAGGTCATCTCTGTGCGACTTTTAACGTGATTTGTGTTTATTGAAATTCTTTTATGCAAAACATTGCAGACCCAGAGACCAAAGGAGTCTGAAGTTTTTATCGAAAAAAAAAAATCAGGAAAAAATTTCCCACGCTCAAGACACCAGGATGGCAACACGTTTTTTTGGAGGACCAACCTAAACAAATTTATCTGGGTCTGGCAAGAACAATTTCGCGACTAATTCAGTGTCCGCAGTGTTTGTGCTATTTATTCAAGTTTTAAAAATCCAAATTGCTTGACGACTACGGGCCGTGTATGGCCCTTTTTCCACCTTGAAAGGACTCCATGCCACTTAACCAGAAGTGAATACCACAGTGAATATATCTCATTTAGTAATGCAGCACCATTCCATAGCATTTAGGAGTCGAGAAATATTTTTTTTTTTATTATACGCAAACCGAGCCATTAATTAGTTTTACATTGGGTTAACTCTAGAGCATAAAATCCATTCTTATGACAGAATTAATTGTGTCACAGAAGAAAGAAATCAGTACTTTTGTTCTCTTTGATGTGGTCATGCAATTTAATACACGAATAATTTTAATACTTGTAAGTTTGTGGAAAATTTTGCAGATGGATGATTTATCTGTGGAAGATAGATATTTGTGTTTTAAAAAAAAAGGCATTATGAATTTACTTTTTCCCCATTATTTCAAACACAAGGCAGGTGTGACCGGTCGGCAGAGAATGCTCACTCCTCCATGGCACCTGATCCCATCTCTGATGTTTAAGATGTTTGTATTTGCTCTGCTCCTGATTTGAATTGTACGTTAGGTTCAACAAGGTCCTACCAATCTTACTTAAAGAAAAGCATGTCTTTCAATGTGAAGTTTTTTCCCGACCTTTTCTAGCCTTTACGCAAAGTGTCAATTTTGTATAACCAGTTCCCTACAATTTCATTACTCATAATGCAACTTTTCTGTAAGTCAGTTTAAATTCTGGTCTGCATGCAATGAAACACAAAACTATCCCGCTGATAAACGTCGATTTTTCTCTCTATTCACTCAATCACTGTAAAAATAATTGTACTTAAAAAATTGATGGTGATTTGTCAAGCCACAAGAGTCGTCATTTGTCGCCATTTTAGTAATTGTTCCATTATTCAGCTTCGCAGTTTAAGGAGGTTCGTGTTATAAACATTAGACCATACATTCTTGGAAGAACTCGGAAGGTGATTTGTTATATGCTTTGGTCGATATAACGATAAAAAATAATATTGCTCTTAGGCCTTGCTCAAGAGTTGAAGTCACACATCGTAGTACCTGCAGGCACGATTAAGAATGCTTAAGACAGTAAATGCAGAGTACATGTATATGTCTCAAAACAACGGAAGAAGGGGACGTTAAGAAACAATCAATTTAACAGTCTAAAGTATTTTTGCAAATGTCAAAGGTCAAGTTGACTATAATAATGCTTATATTTTTGGAATGTTTAATGGCAAACAGTACACATGCTAAAATAGCAAAAAATACGTTCTAATATATTTAAAAAATCGCGATATTTACGTATTATCAATATTTTAAAATGGTCAAAATTGAGAACACATGGTCGGTATTAAATAAACTAGGATACTTCGCAAGAGCTACCAGTCATGCAATGATAGTATAGAAAGATATTTCCCTCCTCTGGTATCTGTATTCTCTTTTATTATTTATTGCTTCCTCTGGAATATATTATTGGTGAAATCCTTTCTTCAGATAGCAATCATGTTCAGATCCAGGATAACCTGCGGTTTTTAACATGTGTACGGCAAGTCATATTTAAAACATCTTTAGACAAGTTAAGTCTAATGATTTACATGTAAATGTCATCGTGTATAATTTTAAATTTTAATGGGTGGTAGTATTTACATATATAGCAATGTGACATAAAATGTTCTATTTCTCAATCATATCAAGGAGCACACGGCGGGAGTGACCGGTCGGCAGGGGATGCTCTCTCCTCCATGGCACCTGATACCACCTCTGATGTTTTGGATGTTTGCCCTGCTCCTATTTTATATAGTTTAATGGACGTTTGAGCTTGAGTACTGTTTGTTATCTCCATATATTACATCAGTATATAGATGGAATGCACATCTATTACATAAACACGAGTCTAATATTATCAGTAAATGAATTCTAACAACCCAAGGCAATTTGCGTGCTTAAACATGAAAGATATTGCAGTCCTTACAAAATTGTCTTTTTTGTGTCGATTTTTTAGGGAAACTGATAACTAGCCATGCATTTCATGAATGTTTTCCGCTGCAGGGTTTCTCTTGTGCTTGTTTTATGAAACCGGAAAATGTGAGGTTAATCTCCGGAGATCAAATGGTATTATCAGATGCTCACTCTACTATCGAATCGGTTGTTTGGCGTTTGAATCATGGGACAATGATCGCATTTACAGGCAATTTGTATGGCGGACGAATACTTTTGTATTAGCGAAATAATTGTTATTATGAATCCCAAGTCGGAAAGAATTGATAGCTGCATGGACAAGCAACGCAATATCAATAAGATATTGTATACTATCTAGGGGCATTAACGACATGTCGAATTCCATCACGGCAGGAAAATGTACGTAACACTGGCAGACAGGCTATGGTGCCAAATTTCCTATCCTTTTATGATCCATAATCGGACAGTCAGTCCATCGAGAAATAAGAAATGGATGATTTCTGTGTATATATGCTTCACCTTGCAACATCTAGGAAGGACTTTAGTTCATTGCTGTTATCTTTAGCTATCCACGTAAAAAAAATAGACTTTCTGACCCACTGTACTGGAACCCAAAGGAAAATTTTATTATATATATGAGAAAGGATCGTAAAAGTATTTATCCTTCCCTTAGTAGTTGGAAAATTTCTAGGTCAAAGTGGCATAACTCTGTTCAAAATGGCTCGATCGTACCCAGAACAAAACATGACGTAGATATTCTTACGATAAATCCGTACACCTTAAGATAAATCTGTACAACCTCTACAAAGAACATAAACGGAACTAAAAATGATTAAAAGTTTTCAAGGAACAACAACTATGTCCAACATGGCTCGATCGTACCCAAAAGAGTACTTGAGCTAGATATTCATAGGACGTATGTGTTTACCAAATTTTATTTGAATATCCGCAACCTTTGCGATTGATTGACTGTATGTAGTTTAACGTGTCACTCGAGAATTTTTCAGTCATATGGAGACTCCACTATTTGCCTGTGGAGAGCTTCAAATTTTTACATATACTCGGCACTCAGGGCCATTGAGCAGTGATGGATCTTTTCGTGCCAGCACCTACCGTGACACAGGACCTAGGTTTATATGGTGTCATCAGCAGCTCCTGCTGGAGAAGGAGGAAAATATCCTTTATTGAGCACCACCACATGTTTGATGTCAGTGGTGGTGGACCCAACCTGTCCCTACTATCAGAAGATGTAGGGACTCGCTGTTTCTAAACTCGCTGTTAATCTTCGTAATGCAATTCATACCACATTGAAGCTGCAGTTACCTGTTAATGCCCAGTTCAACAGAAGAAGATCGCGACAAATAAATCGCTTCCGTGGATTTCCAAGAGGTCGTGGTACTTACAAGAAATAGTCGACTCTTGTGCTGATACTTGTACAAAAATGTTATGCAATATGAATTTAACTATTGTGTTAACAAGAAACAGTATTCATTCTAGTACCTTTAGTTATGTAATATTAACCAGTAGCTCTATAATTTAGAAGTACAAATGAATTGTATTTGAATTACGTGTAAACCTGTAATGCTAGCTGCAATAATGTAACCCTGTCCTTTTTTGGGGGAGGGAGGGCTACAACTCCTTAGGAAATATACAGAACAATCCATATATCCGTATTTTTCATGTATGTCAACATCACAACTTAAATTTATCCGCCATGTTTACTGACCTTGACAGATTTTATTATGGGACAGCCAATGAGATTAAGGATCTATAGGGAGCTAATTTCTTTGGAATTACCTTATTTTAAGCCGAAAAAATGACACATGGAATGATTTTTTATTTATCAATGTTTAGTGTTACTATTCATCAAAATTATTTATAAACATCGACATTTGCTTTATTGAGTTATTCTAAATTTCAAGCGCAAGTCTCATTACGTCACGCGTGAACTGTCATGGCTGTTGAGTAGAAGCGACAGGTTAATACACAGATCCATTTTACATGGTTTTCGCGTTAAACGGGCTATGTTGTCGACAGTGAATAAAAATTCCGTCTAATTATGTTCCCCAAACGGAGTTTGGGAACATATTGTTTTTACTCGGTTTCTTATTATTATTATTATTATTATTATTATTATTCTTTTTTTTCTTTGTTCTCCGTTTTCCGGGTACTTTTTTGTCCGCGAGTGTTCTCAGAAACTGTTCACCCAACTGAGCTAAAACCTTTTTAGGGTTAATAGGTGTGTAGTGTAGGTGTGCAACACGAAGGTTATTTTGCGCGCATACGCATGCACGTGCGGGCGCGTGAAATGAGTGAAATGACGGATATACTTTATATAGCCATAACTTTAACATTTTTTGATGAAATATTTTAAAATTCATTTAATAAGGATATATTCATAGTGTAGATAATGTGACACTGTCAAATTAGCACGAACTCACGCGCATGCAAGTGCGCTTCGCTCTGATTGGCTGAAACAAAAATCTCAATATCTTTTCTGTTTTTTGACAAAATGCTATGAAATTTAAAATATAGGCATACTTTAGGATGTCCTACAATATGATATCTAACAGTTGTCATGTAAACACGCGCATGCACGTGCGCTGCAATCTGATTGGCTTAAACTTTAAATGGCTATAACTCCCTTGTTTTTCAACGAAACAGTATGGGATTTAGAACATAGACAAACATAATGGTCTCCCACAAGGAGGTATGGTCGTCAGGGAGCGGATTTCTCTGATTGGAATAAAGTCTCTATTTTATCCTATGAAATTTTGAACATAGCCTGCATTAATATATCGCTGATATTACATATAAAAAATGACACATGCGCTGCAATGATTTTTTAAATCTTATCAATGTTTAGTGTTAGAACATATTCATGAACTTCTACAATTATTTATAAACATCGTGTACATTTGCTGTTATTGAGTTGATTCTAAATTTCAAGCGCAATTCTCAGAGATTACGTCTACGAAGATATGGACACCATGTCATGGCTGTTGAGTAGAAGCACTTGAATGAGCGTATTTTTAAATACTTTTGGATTAAATACTTTAGATCTAAAATTTTACATGGATTTTCGCGCATTAAACGAGCTAAAATTTGAATGAACTGTTGACTCAAATTTATGTAGATTTTATAAAAATTTCGTCTAATTAGCACTAGTTAGAAGTAAGTTGAATGTAAAAACAGTTTATTCTGCCTGCAGTCGCCCGTATTTAAAAAATATTTTTGCACTATTACGGAGATGCTGTGGAATTGTAGCCCTCTCCAGAAAATATCAGATTAAAAAAAATCGGAGAGGGCTACATTATTGCAGCTACTGTAATGAATGTAAAGAAATCCTTAAAGATTGGATTTTTAAATGTTGATGGCCTAATTAACAAAGAGGGAAACAAATTTGATGAACCATTATTTGTGCAAAAAATCAGGAAATTTGATATTTTTTTCTTAGTTGAAACACATGATTTTCAATTTCCAGATTTTAGGCCCTTTGATAGCTTTACTGTCTGTAGACAAAAATCAACAAATCACAGATATTTTGGTGGGCTTGCTTTTATTTGTAACATAAATATGATGCCTCATATTAAATTTTGACTAATATTAACAAAGACTACCAGTGGGTAAAATTAGAGAAATAATTTTTTGGCTTCATGAATGACATTTTTTT
>NW_026939047.1:0-8927 GCF_032062105.1 Saccostrea cuccullata | reverse complement strand
TATATGTAGAAATAGGTACTTTTGAAATACATATTAATTGAGGTCTATCGAGCACTTTTTTGAAAATAAAAAATTCAATAATATCAATAAATATGGGAAAATGCACTAAATCACATAATGAATAGAATGTCAATCAAAATCAATCATTTTACTAGTTAATTTTTTTTTAGATTATTTCTTATTAATGTAACAAATATGTGTGATGGTGATGTCAAATATACAACAAGGCCGTTGCTTTCAGTGTGCAAAAACGGTCTCTTTCTTATGAGGGAAGCATTAACAGTGAACCGTGTGCGCAAAAATTCAGCACCGTCGCTATTTTTTGGGATATCACCCTTCGTCAAGCACTGTTGACTGTTCCTACGTTGGAGGGCGGGGCCTCATTATTTAGAGGGAAATAGAGTTCTTTAACAAATGTTTCTCGACCAATCAGATTCAACTAATTTACATGAAAGTATAATATAATGAAATAAAAAATTATAAGAAATTTAGCATAAAAACTATAAAACCTTAATCATGTTATTCAATAAACATATACAATCATATATATCATACAGCTTTAGAAGAATCAAAGGATTTACAAACAAATTTCTCTAATATTAATGCGCTGAACAGACAGTATTTCAGATATACAAGTAGTTAAATACAACACAATAATCATAAAAACATAAAACCTAAAACTATTGTACGAGATCCTTACTAACATAAAAGTAAGCTAAAATTATTAGCTGCTAGAGTAAGATTAACTTGAGATCTTAAAAATTTCACACCATACAGATTGCCCAAAGAAATAGTCTGAGGACAATAAAACTCGATACCTTGTTCAAAATAAAAAAAATACTCGTCGTATGCTATCTTAAAAAGATGCGTTTTAAGTTCCAATTTAAAAGCTAAAAGTGACGTCTGGAAACGGAGAGCATCCGGTAAACCATTACACAAAGTTGCCGCTGCATGGTCAAATTAACGCGTTCCATACGTCTCCGTGCGAACACGAGGTTTCACAAGTTGTTTGGAGTCATACCAGCGTAGAGTCCTTGACGGTTTATAGACTGTTATGAGTTCCTTTAATATGACGGTGATGCTCCCTGGAGCACTTTGAAATTGAATAAAAGGATCTTATAATATGTTCTGAATTTAACTGATAACCAATGAAGAGATATCAGGAATTCGGAGATATGATCATGCTTCTTAGTTCGGGTGACAATCGTTGCTGTCGTATTTTATACCCTATGTAGCCGTGATATATTGGTCTCTGTGTAACCGAGCAGTTAATGGCAAATGATGACTCAGATGTTGGTATCCATTTTATTTATTGAAGAATTAGAATAAAGACATTGACCTATAACAAAATCAAAGAATACATTTGAAAAAAATACATGTAGTTTCATAAACATTGACAATAAGTTACCGTTTATGCAGTATACACATAGAAGACAGAAAAATGTACTGTAGCAAAATGAACTTTGAACTTACAGACAAAATATAAGAATTAACTGAGACAACTTTAACTGCAAAAATACGATAAAGTATAAACTTTGCAATTAAAATAATATGTCAACGCCAAATCTTTAATAGTAAAGTAACAAATAATTAAATATGAAAGTTACATACCACAAGATGCATTGGATATCAGCCGGATATAATTTCTTCTTTAAAAATGTAATACTGCCCAATTTTGCTTAGTTTGAACGGTTACTTATACTCAAGGTAAATTAAAACTATTGGATAATACCAAATGAGCCAATGAAATTGAAGATAAAAAAAATATTTAAGATTACTTTAGATGAAACGAAAAATAGAATGATCCCAAATCGAATAAATACATAAGATAGATTATAATAGTAAATTTGGTCTACCACACCTGTAATTCCATAAGTAGTCCATTTCCATAATCAAGTCTTGATGTAACTAGAGCAACAACTAGAGTCTTGCAAGCATCTTCTGTTATGAATGGACGAATTCGACTTATATTTCGTAGGTGGTAAAAACAGGATTTGGAAACTGTGCTAATCTGATTCTCCATTGTAAGTGATTTGTTTAAAAAACACTACCAAATTCTTCACACAATCTGATTCACAGATGACAGAATCATAAAAAATCAAGTTGGTGTGTAAAAGATCTTTTAAGCTGACTCTTTGGTGTAAAAACAATAAACCCAGTTTTATCCTGGTTCAATTTTCGTAGATTTGCGCACATCCAACTTTTCACGTTAGCTAAACAAGTTATAGTCGACTTTTTAAGTCTGGCCATGTTTCGTAAACAAGGGACCATTCAGTGGGAATGGTAATTTACAACAGCATATAAGCTGCATACACGAGACAGCTACAGGATATGTATAATATCTAAAATCAACAATAAACAATCTTAAAAAATTGTATGTGGTTTTCTGTCAGGTCGCTGCTTAGTGCTCCCTTGTTTACACACACGTGCAAGGTGATTGTTTCGTCCGCATGATCAACACTCTTTGCCATAAACCGGACAATGTGCTTTATTCTTACGTTGTCGTAAACCACAGTACTCACAACTTACTTCTTGTTTGTCTCTAGGACCTTTCTTCTGTTTGTCTGACAATGGTTTATTTTTTTTTTGACAAATTGCACTTTTTCTATCACTCGCAGTTGTGAACTTGACTTCTCACTGGCTCTACAAATGTCAACACAACGCCTTTCTCTTTTAACAGTTTCTTTCTCGTGTGATTGTCCCTTATCCCGAGAACAACCCAATTGAATCATTTCTTCTTCCAGTTCACCGAATCTACAGGTTTTCACATAATGTTACAACATAGCTGTCAATTGTTTCATTCACCTCTTGCTCGTGTGTCACATTTGTCTGACCTATGAAAATGCCTCTGGTACTTGCGTCTTTGACATCTTTCTACTTCATCGTCTCCAAACATAAACCATCATAAACCGACAATTTATTTAAAATTTAAAATGGCGTCAATTTGTAGCCAATTTACTAGTACCTCGGATTCCAAATCACAGGAATAGGAATATTCGTTGGGACGTACACTCTCTGTGGGTCTACTACAACACCCTCTACCTGTTTTTCCCCATCTCCGTTATTCATGCCGAAAAAGGATGGACAGCATTCACCAAAATAAATGGTGCACATCTGTATTTCTGACACCATGTAACGTTTATTTAGAAAAGAAAAACATACAATCCCTGTTGTGGCCTCCCCTTTGGGTGACATGATTAAAAAACTTAAATTACACTACCTGAAAAATTCTATTTTGATATGACTAATCATGGCTTTTCTGTTCTCGAGAAGAAGATTTTTAAAGACATGTATATCATATGTAATCTTATGTAAAACGTTGACCCTCTCTTGTTCCCCCTCAATATACCCCCTCCCAGGTAATGATATGAACAAACTTGAATCTATAGTATGTAATGAAGGTATCACAAAGTTTCACAAATTCTTAATTACCTCCATTGCAAGTGGGTATGACACTTCCCTGAAACAAACTCCTCCCAAGGATGATTTTTGGAAAATTTGGTTGAAACTGGCCCAGTGATTTTGAGAAGAAGCCCAAACAGTGAAAGTTTAAACGATAGACGAAGAGGACGCTGAACCCTCTCTGATCAGAAAAGCTCACTTGAGTCTTTGACTCAGGTGAGCTAAATACAACTCAGATTATTGATGGATTTCATTATATATTTTTTACCTTCCACTATGTTTTCTAGAGGGCGCCTGTACCACTTCACTCTTGGCGTGGGAATTCCCGAGACGTTGCAGGTTATGTTGACAGTCTCTCCTTCTTTTGTTAAGATCTCTTTCTTTTTTCCGATTTCATTTTTGTTTAGAATTTGTGGAGGGACTGCATAAGAAAATTTAATGAAGTTTTATGCTGAGAGAAGAATATTTCCCCAGGAAAACGTTACAATTCACCAATCAATGCATTCTTTACCCAGTCTTTTTAAAAGATGCATTTGTATTTTATACATTACAAACAATCAAAACATGTTCAATATAAAAAAACAATAAATAAGAAATAAAGAGTAAAATTTTTTTTTCAAACATTAAATTAACTCGTCAGAAATAGTTTAACTCTTTGTGTTAATCCCACAACCATAACTTTGATATCTAGACATATAACGAGCGCTTACTCCAGAAGGTCGTATGATATAATCTCGGTAGTCCAAAATATCTTAACGTTTTCCAGGCTTTTTCACGATTGTGATGTTTTACATGCCAAAAAAAAAACGTCAGAACCGGTGTAAAGACGAATAATGACCCCCATCGAATAATAGGGGGGGGGGTCATTTTTCAACGACAAAAAATGCCCCCCTACCCGTAAAAAAAGTCATTTTTTGTAGAATAAGTGTCCTAGGGGTCATTATTTTATATGTTAGTCCTATAAAAAATTGACCCCCATTAAAAAAATGACCCCCTTTAAAGTGAAAAGAGATTCTTTAATTGTCAAGTAAATAAAATTTCTTTTTTATATTCCTCCTTATAGTGTTTCCTTAAAGACTGATATTCCACTTGTTTTTAGAAATCAAACCTGCAACAATCAGGTTTCCCAAAACTCTTTAATAGAAAAATTATTTTTTCCCTTCATTTCAATGTTTAGTTTGTATAAATTTGGCAAATCCTATTTGACAATGAAAAAGGGGGGAAAATTTTTTCCCCCCCCCCCAAAAAAAAAAAACGCTAAATCTAAAAAAAAAAAGGGAAAAAAATCAATAAATCTCTATACCTTTCAATAATACTGAAAGAGGCTCTAGATAAAATATTGAAATGAAGTTAAGCCTTCACACAAGTTCTATCATATCATAATTTACTTCGCCATGATTAAAGCATACTTTAAATGTAGGTGGGTGTTTACTTGAAAGTATTGTGGTAAAGTAACAGTTGAAAATTACTAGAATAGTAGATTATTTTAAGCTTATTTTTAGCCTCCTTATAGAAAAATAAAGGTAGAGTAGTTTTTTTTTTTGCTTTTGTTGATAATCGACTTCCTCCCAAATAAGTAAGGGGGTGGGGTGGGTATAACATAAAAATATGCTCTGTAAAGCTATGGGTAGTGTAAAATACACATTCTAATGCAAAAACTATATAGACATAACCTTTTGATTTAGCACAAAATTTATTACATTTCTTAATTCTTGTTTTACTAAACTTTTACCCAGTTCTGAGTATATTTTTCAGAGAATATGAAAATCAAAAAACATTTTCATTTTTGTAACGTCTTCTTTATACTGTATCATAATATGAAAAGTTAATTGAAGACCATTTCTTTTAATGTTCCTGTAATCGAAGATTCGGGGTATATAATTTTTTCGTGCCCGTCTGTTTGTTTCTTCTATTACGGGTTTTTTCCGCAAAAACTTTAACCTTGACCATAACTTTTCATTTATTGTAGCTTTGCCTTTCATATTCAATATGTGTATATTTCTTGTGACAAGACCTTATTTGGGTACCACCAAATTTGACCTTTTGACCTTTACCTTGGGGTTTGTCCCATTTTACACAAAAATGCCAAATTTTTAATTTACTTTGGCTATAACTTTTTAAAAAGTAGATACTAGTACTCTCATACTTCACAAACGTAATCCTTGTTACATTAAACCTTTCTTAAAAAACCATCAACTTTGACCCTCTGACCTTTGAGTTTGACCTACCTTTCGAACACATATCCTTAGCCATTAATTTTGAACAGGTGGTGCTAGGGCTTTCCTATTTTGCAATTGTATTTCTTGTGAGAAGACCCTACTTTGACCATTTTTTGAATTGCAATTAAGAAAGTTTATTCTTCGCTATGTTGCCATACAGGGGTAAAGCTTTTCATAAACACTTTTTGATATATAAGAGGAGTTGCAGATAACAGATGGATACCCCAAAGCGTAACAGACGGACGGACGGACATACCGATCAATATATACCCTCCCGCTTTTCAAGCGAAGGATATAATAATATATTATACTGCTGTTTTTTTCTGTCAGTTTGATGATTTCCACCATCGAAATCTTTACTCCTTTAGATTCTGAATCATCGCATTGGCCTTAAAATATAGCTTTAATCGTATGTTATGAGATCAACAAAATATCAATTTATTCCAAAAAAGTTCAGGTACATTTTGGCCAACATGCTTCTTCATCTAATTTTTTTTGCCCCCTAAAAAATTTTAGCTTTAATCCATAGGGAGTCATTTTTCTACGGGGGTCATTTTTCTTTACGTGGGTTGTGCAAATTTTTAGGTTGGTGACACTTTTTTGACGGGCAAAAGGGTCATTTTTACGTAGGATATTGACCGGGGGTCAGTTTTCGCTGTTAAAAAATACCCCCGGGCCCATTATTCGAGGGGGGTCATTATTCGTCTTTACCCGGCGCCATTATAAAACGGGAAAAATTTCGCCGTTTCCGATAAGAGCCTTTTTTCGATACTTTCGAACAAAATTAAAGGGCAAACAAAATTAGCAATAGCACAAAGCCTCGAGTATAGCCAATATCGATGAAAAGAAAATATAAATCCCCATTTGATAAAATCGATGATTTTAAAATGCACAAAATGACGACAAACCTCGATGGTATTATAAAATATTTTAACCGGACTGAATATTTTAAAATCCAATAAAAACAATGTTGGTGAGTACTAATAGCATTTTTCCCACATAAATTGTGAATTCAGCATTTAATTCGGTTCACGTTCGAGAATCAAGAGTCGAGAGTCACGCCAGACATTGCCACGATAAAGACCCCCACTGCTAAATTGTCCTTAGTGACAAGTAAAGGTCTAAAGAACTTACTCGGTATATTGAATATTTTTTCCCCCCCACAAAAATTAAATTTTGAAAAATTCTTAAAATGTGTTGTATTGTATAAATTGTATGAAAAATATAAATTTTCAAAACATATTATAGTTTCAAAGTAGGTTATTGACAATTTTTTTTTTAAATTATGACGTCACAAACTCGTCGGATGTTCATTATTTTTCAGAAAAAGGGCAAAATGGACAAAATGTCAACGATTTTATTTATAGAATTTATAGAGCACATGTCTGTTCAGGAACGATATTTGCATATTTAATTGATATTATTATTCTACACATTATTTCAAAATATTACCTAACACACCTGCGCTCGGTGATTTTTACTCAACATATTGACGCAATTTTTACATTTTTCTATAGATATCATGGAAATTTTAGATTTACGTCTTTTCCGATGTCATTTCAAACAAAATTATTGCTGACAAAAATATTCAGTGCTCTGAAGTCAGCAAAAATCCCACTGTTTTAAAAAATAATTAAATTTTACTCCCTCAAAGTTTGATTTTGGGGGGAAAAATTGGTTACTACCGAATAAAGTTCTTTAAAAACTGTCACTGGTATATAGTGACGTCTTTTTATGATTGAAAATTACGAATGAGATTCTCACTTTTACATGGGACCGATACCACCTCTGATGTTTTGGAGGTCCGTGTTTGCTCTGATCCTATTTTTTATTGTTTTGATATTTAACCTTGAATACTGTTGTTAACTTCATATATTTCTGAAAAAAACGTACAATCAATCAATTACAAATAATTACTTAAATTCAGTATTTTAAATAGTGATCCAAAGAATGCCACTGTTGCATTTTGGAAATTAAGAATATCATTTGCTATCTTTATTTATTTTTTTGGTTGCTAGCACTGTCTCTGGGCTGCCTGTTCATTCAAGGATAACTTATTTAATTTTTAACTTTATTTACTATATCTTTTACATATCTGCTAAATAATATAAAGAAGTGCTAAAAAAAAAAATATAACTTACCTAAAACTTTAAGCTCCACGAACTTAATTCTAACCGGAAATGTGTTGGCTTACAAGAAACCCCCGCTACTTCTACTTTGACATCTCGAATTAATAGATTCCAATCTGAGATATAAGGTCTATCAATTTCCATTCTCTCGTCATCAATGACTCGCTTTTTTAAGATAATAAGTTGAAAAAAATCCAACCAAAGGACCTAAAATTTTAAAATTTATCTAAATAATAATAGTCGAAGCAGGAAAATGTTAAAATTATAATTGCACTTAACCTTTTTTCGAGAACTTATTATTGCATAATGGCACTTTACTGTCGAATACATTAAATTCGCGAAAAATGATTGATCAAGAGATTTTTCATTTATTTCAGCACCTTTAAAAAAAGTAAAAGCGATAATTTTATTTTGAAAACCGTGCTTATCGTGAAATCAAGCGATAATTAATTCTTCGCGTATATTTGGGAATTTACATATTTCTAGAGAAAGTATGTAATGGTATTCATAGGTAGAGCGAATACACAAACAAAAGGACAATGGGGCCTTTAAGTCACCTAGTAATGTAACAACTTTCATTCATTAAATTTGGTTCCTGTTTTAAACAAAAACCATAAAATTCCAATTCTGAAAGGGACACCATTGTTTATCATAATTTTACACTTAGCATGCTTACTTTGGTTACTTAAAACACAGAGGTAGACCAGAGTCAGAAAAAAAAAATGCATGTCCATTTAATATCCACCAGTTGAGTACCCCCATCCCACAGGAAGATAACCCTGGGGCCACACCTTTCAAAATTTTGGAAATTTTTCATAAATTTGATTTCATCATAAATGGTTGATTTATACCAAAGAGCAGATTTCAAAGCATTTATTAATCTTCAGACAAAGTACCCCCCGGGACCCCTGGCCCAGGGGTCCTGAAAATAGTCATTTTGGAAAAGGAAATTTTTCTTCATCATAAATATTAAGTAAGATTATTGGCATAATACCCAGGAGCAAAGGAAAAGATTTTCAAAGAATTTATGCATTTTCACTATATTATCATTATAGCCCCACCCTAACACCAGAACCCCTGACCAGAGGGCCCTGAATTTCATAAATTGGGGGGAAGCATCCTTCCTCTATAACTTTGGACTCTGTTAGTTTGTTTGATACCCATGAGCAAAGAGAAG
>NW_026939046.1:0-8846 GCF_032062105.1 Saccostrea cuccullata | reverse complement strand
TACTCGCGAATATTAATCGATGTAAACCAATTAGGCCTGTTTCCAAATGAATACATGTGTATGTGATATGCTTTTTTAAATGGAAAAAAAAATAAGTAGTCGCGATTGGCTTTCAAAATGAGGAAGAGCGAATAAAAGATGTCCTTATTAATCATCAAGGGTCAAAAAAAATTTAATGTATTTTCAAAACAAAAAAAAAAGCAGTTTTTATTTTTTAGACATTCAAAAGGCCAATAAAAGCCCCTAGTGAACCTTGTTCTTTATCCGTGATCCCTGGGAGTTTCATTCAAAAGATAACATGGCATTTTCAAAACTTATCAATGCCTTTTGATCACAAATCACTTCCCTGGTTAAAGAGTATTCAAGTTCGTTCAAATGGAGGGTCACACCCATTTTCAAGGGGAGATAGCTAAAAAGTGAAAATTGGGTGGGTATGTTTAATAATCTTGTCAAAAACCAGTGCGCTAGAAAAGATAAAACTTATATGAAAGCTTCTTGACATTATATATATTTAAATAAAAATGTTTAAGATATGATCCCGGGGGTATCGGGAGATCACAATGGGGGATCAAAGTTTTACACAGAATTTATAGAAAATAATCTTTTTTAAAACATTTTAAAAAAATATTTATTTTACTTACAAAGAATATATATGTGACGCGCCAAGCAAAAACCTCCCTTAATGAAGAATTTTGACATTTTCAGTTTTTTATTGATTCTAGTAGAGTTTTTCTTTCTCTTTTGTTTGATGTATAACATGACATATATTTCTGTGTATAAATGTATAAAATATCGCACGACAAAGACGGAATATTTACTTTGACGTACAGTGTACGCGTGCGTAACTTCATGAATTTTCATAACGTAAAATCGTAGAATAACGTGAAGCTATAATAATTTGATGATATATATTTTCAAACATTTGATTTGATTTGATTCCCTTAAAAATATCAATAATTTAGATTTTTAATCGTAATGATAAAAATAAACATCGTAAACTATATCTTTGAAAAATGAAAAGGCGGGGGGGGGGGAGCGGGGGTACCGAAATGATTGACAAGGGCAAACGAACAAAACGTTACTCAAATCCAAAATCTTCTCTTCCTCTAAAAGCTATTCCAATTTATGTCTTTTTAATGCAAGAAAATGGCAGACAACAGTAAAAGGAAATAAGCAAAATTTAGATGAAAAAAAAAAATCCTAATGTGGTAGTACAAACTATATTATGCTTATCTTCCTAAACGAGCTTGGGCTAGCATGTTAACCCTTAATCTCATTTGGTAGAGCACTGGACTGACAAGCCAGAGGCCTCGGGTTCAACCCCAATTAAGCAGAGGCACTTAATTGTCTCTCTTACACTATCAAAGTAGTTATCTTTGTCATAGTTTACGTTTTAAATACCCGAGTTTTTAAAGAGTGAGACAGGGTTTTTTTTCATCTAAAGGTCAAGGATACCACATTTCTTTTACCACGTTTACTAATTCATGTTTTAGTTTGGAATGTTTTACTACGGGAAAAAAAGTATGCATCATCTCTGAAGACTTTTTGGCTAATTGATAAGATATTCCGCATCCAGGAATAAATTGTATTTGTCTCTTGTAGTAGAGTTCGATCATTTTCTTCTTTGGATGTCGTTATGAAATCGGTCTATAATTCACATGACGAACTTGTAAGTTGTCGAACTTGTTTCCAATTCTTTTGTATATCTCAATAAATGCGTGTTCAAATCAAAAACAATTAAGATTAGGTGCATCAAATTTTAAAGTGTTAAATTAAAGTTTAAACCATTATTTCGTGTAAATCTTTAAACATTTGATTAATTTTTCCTGACCCTCCGTTTCTTATTTTTTATTTATGCTGAAATTATTGAAAAGAAATATGCTTAGAATCATCTCGTAACTAAATGAGTTTGCATACTTTTCAGTAAATCAGAATGTAACACCCACCCCCATCCAATAAAAAAATATGTATATTTTTAAAAATATGGTTTGAAAAAGAAATTCTGCAATTTATATGCATTATGAGGATGATCATGAATTAATTCTGAGCGATTATAATTATTGTACCTGACCAATTATTGTATACTAACCGAATAACAAACCACAATACCAGAATATACATTAATCCCACAAGTAACACACTCCACAACTTCATTTACATTCATTTCTAGACAAGGGCTATAAAGTCTAACCTAAACTTTACCGTTACCTTCCTGAGAAAGTATACGCACACATTATGATTTATTTTAATCATATCAAATATTAGTTGCTTTTTAGTATTGTTAAAAACATGCATGTTAAAAATTGCAACAGAAAGTAAGAGAATGTGTAACACATTCTTCATATTCTACCATTATCGTTAGGGGGGGGGGGGGGGGGGGGGTCTCGGCTATGGACATTCAAGCTTAATAAATTACCTGAACTAATAATATTAGACAAGTTCTTTATTGACTTTAACAAGAACAAGGCACACATGTACAATCTTAAATTGTAACGATAAATCCTTTTTCTTAAAACATAAAGCGTTTTGATAATTTTGCACAAGATTACCCATATACGTATGTACATGTAGGCATGTATGCATCGTCGGAAACCCACGGGTGATCTCGTCTTTACGATCTCGTCTTTACTTATCACAAGACGAGATCACCAGTGGGTTTCCGACGATGAACGTGTATGTACAATTGTTTTGCAGGAAAAAAAATTATTGAAATTGTTTTAATTTGCAGGAAAAAAAATTATTGAAATTGTTTTAATTTGTTACATGTATATATTAAACCACGTGTAATTGGTAGCAAACTTTCATAAATTGAATTGCATAAGCAATTCAACAGAAAGAAACAAGATTATTATTTTCCAAGGTAGATGTGAAATCATAAAATGTTGGTAGTAAAATCTTTCTCGGGGAAATAATTATTACAGGTTAAATAAATCCTCAATATTGAAGGTTTAATTAAAATCAATATAATGAAAATTTATAATTCTTAAATGTTTAATGTAAACTGTTATTCTGTTTACAGTTCAAATGGCTTAATAAGCACCGGGTAACTGCGTTACATTATATTGTTTTCAGGAATCCAAAACGTTAAAGTTACCTCTTCACCTTATTTTTTCTTCTTTGGAATAGAAAAATCATGCTTAAAACATTGGCGTCGGAAGCAAATTGAAAAGGGGGGGGGCTAAGTGAAAAAAAAATTAAACCTTCAAAAAAAAAAAAAACCTGACAAGCAAAAAAAAAGGGGGGGGGGGAATGTCCTTTTCACAAACACGAAAATCCTATTTCGGGGGGGGGGGGGGGGGGGGGTTAGGTTCGAACTTCAGTAACAATTTTTTTTTCCAAACACCACCTCTTTCCCCTTTTTAACCTATACTGCGATGTGTCTGTGGAAAGTTGGGGGGGGCTAATCCTACGCAGCAATGTTCAATGTTTATACTAAGTATATATTTGGAAAAAAGGAGGGGGGATAAGCTCCCCCTCCAGCGGTTCCGACGCCTATGTAAAATAATACATTGTAATAGGTTGGAATGTTTTAAAACTGTTCAAACAATTTGTATTACTTTGTATTACTTATAACAATTTTAGCGATGTATCATGTAACCTCAACAAATGGGTTATGAATACATAACAGTGAAGCAAAATAACGGAATGTTTAATTTTTTCCCCGGAAATGTCGATAAACATATGTCAATCTGTTTTATTCTCAATCATAAAATATCGTAGGAATTGGGACAGTCACTGTACAATGTATGCGAGCATCCATACTCTATATATTCGCGACAAAATTTATAAGTCACCAAAGAGATAGCGCAGACACAGGAGAACGGGGGCGAATTTTTCCTACTTTTACAACACATGAGAAAGTGTTAAACAATAACAAAATAAATTGAGAAGCTCAAAAGCTCTTTCTTCAAAATATTCATTTTAAATCAACAGCTAAAAACTAATTCCGGAAGAAGTGGCCAGGTCAAATACTCTGTGTCGTATCTATAGAGAATTACATTTTAAAACTAAACTTCACCTCATGTATTTATCAATATCCTTGGCAAGCTATCAAAGATTGTGTACAGTTATTATTTACACAGAAAAGTGCAACAAAGACAATGTATTTTTCTATAACGTACATCATTTACGGAAGTGAGAGAGATGTAATATTATATATACTTCTTCAATTTAAATATGGTTATAACGTGGTATTTGATTGGAATTACTTTTAATTGCATAAAAAATTGAGTTACCTATGTCACAATCACTTGCATAAAAAAATTAAAAACACATAGATCCGCCTGACGTAATATTGTACAATTTTTGTACGATTTTTTTTTTTTATATTTAAACGGACAGCGCTGTAAATTGGGTAGCTAAGAGAGGTAATTCAGGTCAATTTTCACTGCATCGCTATTTTAAAAAAGATACCTTACCTAGTTTAATGCTCCTGTTTAATTTTTCTTGCATGTGCATCACGATAAAAAAGCTGGAAATTAGCAGCTTGAATTCAAAAATCTTTAAAATCTTCTTTGTTTGATATTTTAAGATGAACCGACTAAAATCTTTTTAAAACCTCCAAGTTATTCATTCCGGAATTTTCTCATCCAATTAACAACTATTTTTTTTTCAGAAACGCCTTTATTCAATATTGAACATTTCCGACAAAAGAAAAATCGACCTACCTACCGACGCAATTTTTTTTAAGCGAATAGAAAGACGGCAATCATACTCAATTTTAAAAACGGCCTTATCTTTAAAATTTAATAACTGTGAAAAGGATACGTCACAAAGATACTTGACGGAGAATGACTTCTTAAAGAATAAACTACATCAAACAACACCCAGGAATCTTCCTCAGCATATAAATAAAACAACATCCCCTTGTTCTTCAGATGAGAGTTTTTTCTCGAGAAGGCGTTTTTACGTCGCTTTTACCTTATTGACTTTAGACGCGTATTTTGACGTTACGTCATAATAGAGATAAGGGAGGTTTTTGCTTGGCGCGTCACATATGGGGAAAAAAATGAAAAATCTTCTCATGAACGATAAAGCATGGTTGCTGATATTTATATGGAAGCATCCTTTAGTAGTTGTAGATTCAAGTTTGTTCAAATCATAACCCCCAAGGAAGGGTGGGACCACAATCACAATGGGGGATCAAAGTTTTTCATGAGAAAATAGAGGAAAAAATCTTCCTCTCAAGAACAAACAAGAGGCCCATGGGCCACATCGCTCACCTGAGCACCAAGGGTAGGACTAGTATAAAATGGCTTTTTATTGTAAAGTTTAAATCCAAAAGTAGTCCCATGACCAATCATGGATTTGCTATTTTTTAGAAAAAGATTGAAAAGAAGATTTTTAAAGAATTTTTCTATATATTTCTATGTAAAACTTTGGTCGGCCATTTAGGCCCCGCCCTACCCACGGGGGTCATGATTTGAACAAACTTGAATCTACACTACCTGAACATGTTTCCATATAAATATGATGAATTATGGCTTTATCATTCTTGAGAAGAAGATTTTTAAAGAATTTTCCTATATATTTCTATGTAAAACTTTGGTCGGCCATTTTGGCCCCGCCCTACCCCCGGGGGTCATGATTTGAACAAACTTGAATCTACACTACCTGAGCATGCTTCCATATAAATATGATGAATTATGGCTTTATCATTCTTGAGAAGAAGATTTTTAAAGAATTTTCCTATATATTTCTATGTAAAACTTTGGTCGGCCATTTTGGCCCCGCCCTACCCCCGGGGGTCATGATTTGAACAAACTTGAATCTACACTACCTGAACATGCTTCCATATATATATGATGAATTATGGCTTTATCATTCTTGAGAAGAAGATTTTTAAAGAATTTTCCTATATATTTCTATGTAAAACTTTGGTCGGCCATTTTGGCCCCACTCTACCCCCGGGGGTCATGATTTGAACAAAATTGAATCTACACTACCTGAACATGTTTCCATATAAATATGATGAATAATGGCTTTGTCATTCTTGAGAAGAAGATTTTTAAAGAATTTTCCTATATATTTCTATGTAAAACATTTGTCAGCCATTTTGGCCCCGCCCTACCCCCGGGGGTCATGATTTGAACAAACTTGAATCTACACTACCTGAGCATGCTTTCATATAAATATGATGAATTATGGCTTTGTCATTCTTGAGAAGAAGATTTTTAAAGAATTTTCCTATATATTTCTATGTAAAACTTTGGTCGGCCATTTTGGCCCCGCCCTTACCCGGGGGGTCATGATT
Organism: Saccostrea cuccullata; assembly: GCF_032062105.1. Classification (NCBI taxonomy): domain Eukaryota; kingdom Metazoa; phylum Mollusca; class Bivalvia; order Ostreida; family Ostreidae; genus Saccostrea; species Saccostrea cuccullata. The sequence continues at coordinate 2,593 of NW_026939046.1, read as the reverse complement.
TGAACAAACTTGAATCTACACTACCTGAGCATGCTCCCATATAAATATGATGAATTATGGCTTTGTCATTCTTGAGAAGAAGATTTTTAAAGAATTTTCCTATATATTTCTATGTAAAAATTTTGGTCGGCCATTTTGACCCCGCCCTACCCCCGGGGGTCATGATTTGAACAAATTTGAATCTACACTATCTGAGGATGTTTCCCCATAAGTTTCATCTTTCCTGGCACAGTGGTTCTTGAGAAGAAGATTTTTAAAATGTACCACTAAATTTTCATTAATTCCCAATTATCTCCCCTTGAATAAGGGGGTGGCCCTTCATTTGAACAAACTTGAATCCCCTTCACCCAAGGATACTTTGTGGCAAGTTTGGTTGAAATTGGCCCAGCGGTTCTTGAGAAGAAGTCGAAAATGTGAAAAGTTTACAGACAGACAGACGGACAGACGGACGCCGGACAAAATGTGATCAGAAAAGCTCACTTGAGCCTTCGGCTCAGGTGAGCTAAAAACTGTATATAATAGTTACATTGTATACTGATATGTCTGTATCATGTAGTGAAGTTTCAAATTTATTCTAATCATGACCCAAGAGGGTAGGGAGGGGCCACAATGGAAGATAAAAACTTTTACAAATTAATACATGGGATGAAAATCTTTAAAAATATTCTCAAGAACAGCAAAATTATCTGCTATGTTAATATGGAGACATCCTCAAGTAGTATCATCCCCACCCCCCTTCCAAGTAAACTTTTGAACACTAAATTGATTTGTGTTTTTTCCCAGCTGATGTTCTCAGGTGAGCGATGTGGCCTATGGGCCACTTATCAAACAAATGTTTCTAAACAAATCAGATTCAACTTATCAAAATTGAAAGTATAATTTAGGAAAATATGATATCTTCATTGCTTTACTAGTAAGTTTTAATTTGTCTACATATTGTCTTCTTGAGCTGCACCTCGAAATTCTGTTCATGTTTAGGAAAGCTATTGTAAAATCATCCCACTGATAAGCTGCTTATTTAAAATTCAATATTAGCAGCATGCCATGTGGAAATTTTGCTTGTTTAAATCAATGAATTAAAAAAAAAACAACTTAAAAATGTATATTTTCCGAATAGCAAACAAGTTTTAAAAAACGACATCAGGTCGATCCTCAAGTACACGCATTTAAATTTTTTTTCATAATTTCTACTTCTTTTGGATTAATTGGTGAAAAATGAGGTGCCTCATTATGTGTATTTTGTGCAGTGTCTTTGATATTTCTTTAACCAGAATCTGCACTTCTGATTTTACATACATACCGGATGCAGAAAATAAATTTGAGAATGGTCATTTAATTGGAGGTTATAATCAAGTAATGTCTTTAGCCGCATGTGTGTCAATGTGTAAGGGCAAATGTTCATGCACTGGATATCATTCGGAAACAAAACAATGTCGATTACATGTATATTGCAACATCAGTGAAATGATACCAGGATCAGGATGGAAATATTACAAGACACAGTGGTGTAAGTATAAATATGTAGCATTTGATTTTATATTTTACATATTTTTTTCAGCATTCTTTTGTACATCAAAGACTGGATTTCTGTTTCTGATAAATGTCAGGATTTATTTACTAAAAATCCTTCTTCTCATTTTAATTTTTACAATTTATGTTATAACAAATTTTTCATTTGCTTGCTCGTGACAAGGAGCACATGGTAGGTCCGATCGATAGGGGATTCTTACTCCTTTGTGGCACTTGATCCCACTTCTGATGTTTTTTAGAGGTCCGTGTTTTCTCTGCCCCGAACTTGAATTGTTTCAACTGACTTCGGAATTTGATTAATGTTCGTTATCTCCATATTTTACTTTTATTAAGTCACGACATACAGTTTCTTATTTTCATTCATCAAGAACTGAAGCAATTTATCTAAACCGTTTAAGATTATCGATTAATTCGTAAACAGACTTTGAAATAAAACAATCAAAATTTTCTTTTCTATTTCAATTCACTTGATGTTTTTATCGTTTTTAACCTTTATTAATCAAAGCTTTGCGCATAAGAGAAAAGTAAATTGAAAAAAGAGGTCCATGGGTTACATCGCTAACATGAGCATACTATTTGCGAGAAGACAGCACAAATCAGTTCAGCATTGGAAACTTTACAAGGGGTGGGGACACTATCTGAGGATGCTTCCGTATCAATTTGACTAACGGCTTTGCTGTTTTTGAGCAGAATATTTTAAAAGAATTTTTCCTATAAATTCCTTAATAAAAATTTGATCTTTCATTGTGGTCCCTCTTTAAAGTAAACAAATTTGTATTTACACTTCTTTAGAATGCTTACGACTGATCATGGCCTTGTTGTTTTTTAAGAGATTTTTTTAAAAGATTTTTTTTATATATTCCTAATCTAAACTTTGATCCGCGTTGTGGCACATCCTTGAAGAGATTTGAGTCACACTACTTGACGATGTTTCCATATCGATTTGACTAATCATGGCTTTGTTGTTCTTAAGGAGAAGAATTTTTAAAAAAATATTTACTTAATTATTCTACAGTTTAACTTTGTTTGAGGCCCCTTCCTTCCCTTGGAGTCATCATTTGAA